>NC_085966.1:2398806-2619729 GCF_910591565.1 Cydia splendana | reverse complement strand
TGAGAACCAGCATATTGTGGGCAACAATAATATATTATACTATTTTAGATACGTGGATGATTTGATTATTTGTTGGACGGGTAGTATGAGCCTGCTGGATGCATTTATTGCTGAAATTAATGGTAAGCATCCAAAAATTAAGTTTAAAAAGGAACTAGAGCAAGACAACTCATTGAATTTTCTAGATTTAACAATCACTAAAGTAAACAACAGGCATCAGTTCAAAATTTACCGTAAGCCTACACATACCGATACAGTTATCCCGGCTTCTTCCACGCATCCGTGGCAGCATAAGTTGGCTGCTTTTCATTGTTATGTGCATAGAATGTTGACTGTGCCTCTTTCTGATGAACACTATCAGATTGAATTAAATAATATTTATCACTTAGCAGTTTCGAATGGTTACGATAAGTCTGTTGTGGATGGTATCATCAGGAAAAAGCGGAATAGTATGGTCAACACTATGTTGTATGCGGCACGATCCTCTGAACCGATTAAGAAATATAAAGCGAGCATAACTTATGTTGGCAAGTTGTCTGATGCAATTTACAAAATTTTGAAGTCTAACGACATTCCTGTGGCCTTTAAGACAAATAATACTTTGCACTCGAAGCTTTGCAATGGCAAAGATAAGATCGAGAATGGGAAAAAGTCTGGAGTTTATAAGCTTACCTGTGACGATTGCAATAAAGTGTATGTGGGGCAAACGGGCCGTAGTTTCACTACTAGGTATAAAGAGCATGTTGCGTCATATAGACATAACCATCCAGAGAAGTCCAATTTTGCAAAGCACTTATTAGATACAGGTCACACTTTATCTGAGAATCATTCTTTTGATATTTTACATGTTTGCGAAAAGGGATTGCGTTTGGGTGTTCTGGAACAACTGGAAATAATTAGGTACAACAATAGGGGCATGATTCTTAACGAACAATTGAATGTTGCGTCATCGCCGTTATTACGAATTTTTCCATCTCACTCACACTTGCACGGTAGGGGGAGTGGTCAAGGTATAAATATGGCCGACCATTCTAGACAGTTCATTCCGTTGCCGGGCGTCAGACCGTCAACAACTCCTGAGGATGCCTCGTAGAGAGGCGAAACACGTGTCGAGGTTTATTCTTTTGGTGGTGGTTTGTTATATTTATTTGCGTATTTATTTTTGCGGTGGGAGGGTGGGAATATTAATTGCATGTAAAAATACGCAAGTAAGTATAACGGGTTAGCACTGATTGACTAGCACGTTATCTTTTCGCGGATTAGCAAAGTAATATTTTGGTTTTAATTAGTATGGATTTCCGCAAAGTAACGCCTGATTCTATTCACTATTAGTTTTTCTGTCAAGAACTATTCCAGGCATACCTTTTTCAGACGAGTTCCTAGTTACTATAATAAACATCTCTCCGAAATAGATTGCTTTCAAAATTCGATGTCTAGTCTAAAAACCATAGTTAAAGTAAATCAGTATTAAAGTAGGTACAGATAGCAGTTTTTTCTATCTGATATTAATATGCAGTAGTTATAATTGTACTTACACAGTTAACATAATTTATAATTTATGAACCTTCAGGTCTTTTTTTTTTATTGTATCTTTTGTTGCAGTACATCTTTTGTATTGTATTTTTGATATGTTTATATGACTGTTTGTTTTCTCAATAAATGAAAAAAAAAAAAAAAAAAAAAAAATTAGCTACGCGCTACGACGATGTAGCACGCTTAAAACACTCAGTGCCAGCGCGAGCTACGCGCTACGAGCGTAGCCGATAACACGGGAAAAACCGTATGTAGCGGAAAGCGCCTACGAACAAAGAACCCGCCTAGCGGGTCGCTGGCAGTGAATGTGTTAAAGTTGTGTGTCTATGCAATACACGCGTAGTGGAGGTGCGCGTGCGGCGCTAAGTTGCATTCGAATGAAAGGATTTTTTTTTTGAAAATTACTAGCTGTGAGTGTTATCAAATCAAGTGATCTTTATGGTCATACAGCAATGTGGTGTATATAGCCATTTAGCAATATAGTTTTAAACATTGACGTATATATCTCAGGACTGGCCTTACGGGCAATATAAATGGGGCCAGTACAGCGGTGTGACACCGCTACAATGCGATTGGTTGATGAGTTCGCATCACGCGCGCGATTGGTCGCAACGAGTTGCATTAGACTGCACCATTGGCTCGAATTCGTGAGTGACACCGCTGAACTAGTACCATTTTTTGTGCCCGTAAGGTCCGTCCTGAGATATACGTCAATGGTTTTAAATTATCTTTATGTTTTGTTTGTCATTTTGAGTAGCGTAAAACAACAACTTGTCCACTTTTAAACATAACCATCTTCTTAAACTAACCGCGGCCGAGTTAGTATAGAACGAAAGTTGAACGGTACGCATCACTCCCACGCGCAACAGGTCAACGTTTTAAACAGTAACATAATTCACACAATGACATATTATTTAATTGATTGACCATAGGTTTGAAAAAAATCGAAGAAGAGCTAAACAATACTGAACAACCTGTAAAAAGTGTGGTATAGGTATTTGACAGGTATTTGAGGTCATTAAACATCTAATATAGAAACCTAATATTATGAATACCAAAACTGTAGTTCTGGCAACACTGTTCTTTAAACTTATGAATATTAGTGGCTCAAACACGCATAAATTTGATGCTCCCAAAAATAGTTAAAACCAAACTAAAAATAAATTAAGGTATTTGAACAAATTAAATTAATTCACGAAAATATTTTAATTTGTTTTTGTATCAAGGAGGTAGAAACACTACTATATAAATTATAAACTGAAATAAATATCATATACTACTCGTATCAGGCCTATTCGGATTTCGAGATAAACACAAGATCTTGAGACGATTTAGAGATCAACTAGATCTACATTAGATATTGACTAATGTGACTTGGATATCTAAGTCATAACTTGTCGAAATCGTTCAAGAGGACTTCCAGAATCGCGAAAAAGTCAAATTTGACATATCTATCTTACAAATATCTTCCGTATCGTAACTTGTTGAAGTCTAGTAGAAATCTAATTCATTTTCCGAATCGAGCCGTAAGACCCCCGACCCGTGGCCCGGTAGCCGAGTGGCTTAGGCACCTGCCGCGATAGCAGAGGACGCTGGTTCGATTCCAGCCTGGGGCACATGAGGCCTTGGTCACTTTTTCTTAGTATATGACATTTATTTCAGTTCAAAAATAAATTGGTCACGGGACAGTATTCTTAAGTTTCGGGCACAGAATAGGCCTGTTCACACATGCACATACAGATAATCAATTGTTAGACCCACTTACAGTTAAAGGAATTGTAAGGGAGCCCCATTTTTCTGTTAGCGCCTAGTACTTACGCGGCAAGGCTCAAACTACAGTTAGCTTACTGCCTATATAAATATACTGTGCCACATCGAAGGCATCCTGAAAGTTTCTCCATTAAAATAACGTGCATAGCGCTCCATAAATATCGCAATATTGTTACCGGGACTCAACAACTATGTGCATGTCGTAGTCAGATCGTATAATCCGCCGTATTACATTACGGCTAGCCGTTATCAAAAACAGGGGCGTTTTGAAATGCGGCGGTTCGACGATTAGCCGGATTGTCATTGCGATACGTTCATCAATAAGGCGGCGAACGTTTAGCCGCATCGTACTACTATTTTAGATTGTAGAGTGACCAGTTCTTTCGGTCGCCTACGTAACCGGAGTTTGACAATGTTTGCAATTTAATTTATTTTTACCATGGTCCCACCGCACTACATGTGTTTCTTTTCCAAAACATTTCCTTTACAACTTAAATAGACGGAGCCCCGCAAGCGGGGCTCCTATTTCTGGGCGGTTTGCCCTTCGGGCATCTGAAGCTACCTAACGAACCTAACCTACTTACCTACCTACGCTTTTTTCCCCAAAGTGTAATGTTTTCACGGACGTCTCACTAAATCAATAGGTAGGTAGGTTAGGTTCGTTAGGTAGCTTCAGATGCCCGAAGGGCAAACCGCTCAGAAATAGGAGCCCCGCGAAGCGGGGCTCCGTCTAGTTAAGTTGCGAAAGAAATGTTTTTTGAAAAGAAACAGTCCGACGAACTCCAGATTTGATGGACACCCCAGCGTTTGTCAGGCAGCGCCACGGGTGTTAAAAATGGGAACTAAAAACTGTCAAAGCGGCGGCTAATGACTCGCTGTATTACATTACGGCTAGCCGTGTTGAAGAACGTATGGCGCCGAATACATTCCGGCGGATTCTCATTCAGCCGCATTCAATCCGGCTAATCGTTAAACCGCCGCATTTCAAAACGCCCCTGTTTTTGAAAACGGCTAGCCGTAATGTAATACGGCGGATTATACGATCCGACTGCGACATGCATATGAAAATGACTTCGGGCCCGATTGGATTTTGAAATAGACATCTATTAGACATCTTTTAGACATCACCAAGATACGATAACGATATGTTTAAGATCTAACCTGTCAAATTTGACATTTGCGCGATTCTGGAGATACTGTTGAACGATTTCCACAGGATATGACTTAGAGATCCAATTCACATCTAATAGATAGCTTACTCTATCTACCGTAAAAGTGACATTAGTTGCCCGAATTGCGCTGCAAAAGAGAACTAGTTGCTATCTAAACTATAACGTATCTAGAATGGATCTAGTACGTGTCGTCTCTTGTGAATATCTTGAAGTTCGAATACGGCAGTAAGATTCTACATATAAACCATATTCGTAAAGTTCGCTCAGCTGAAAAATACTGAAGCGCGGTGTATTCGACATTTCAATGGATCTGATTTACAATGTCAAGTACTTTTCAGTTATATAATAGCTAATAATGTAAGGATTTATAATAAATCTATGTACTTACTTAATTTTAATAATGAAATGTATATGTAAAATAATGTAATTTGAATATAAATTATATTAAGTTTGTATGCACTAATAAATTATTTGAATATCTTAGAATAGTAATGTATTTATGACGTCGTCATAATAATATTGTACAGTCCAGAAACAGTCCGCTGCGCAGGATATATTATGGTGCGTAAGTGCTCGCGCAAGCACAGACGGCACCCTCTTGTCCCTACCCCTCTTGTTCCAATGGAACGGATAGCCGCTACGATCGGAGAGAAGCAGAGATGCAGTATAATATTGTAATATTATTATGACCATGGTATAATAATATACTCCGCCTGGTACTCCATTCCCGTCTTTTCTAGGTCACCTAACTGACACGGGCCTACGTCATCATGCGACAGCGCTATATGATAATATGCGATAGCGCTATATATAGCGGCCATGTTGTTGTGACGTAAGCCCGTGTCACTCTGGGAATGGAAGACCATGTTTTATTAGACTATGATTATGACGTGTAAAATTGTGATGCTTTTAATAAATTATTGAATTGAATTGGATACGATACAATTTTGTTTTAGATCACCTTGCAAATACATACTTGTATTAAAATTTAATGTTTTATTATTTTAATTAATAATGTTCTTTAATATTTTTATGTGCGGTAGTGTCCCTTATTCTCAATACTAATGTAAAATGACAAATATTCCGTACTTGCATCCAAATGTTGGTTTGGTACCTAATACCTACTATGTTATTTTAATATTGGTTAACATGGATAATATCACGTATGTACACTAAAAACACAAAGTTTTTAATAATATAGGTTTATACATAGTCTAATAAAACATGGTCTTCCATTCCCAGAGTGACACGGGCCTACGTCACAACAACATGGCCGCTATATATAGCGCTATCGCATATTATCATATAGCGCTGTCGCATGATGACGTAGGCCCGTGTCAGTTAGGTGACCTAGAAAAGACGGGAATGGAGTACCAGGCGGAGTATATTATTATACCATGGGTTTATATAGGTATATCTCCGTCCGCAGTTCATAGAAATACATTGTAACATGTTACAGTGTTTGTTACAAAGTTTAGTGGATTTGACGGGCTTAAGGTACTATTGTTTAAGTTGGATTAAAATTTTGTAAAATTCCTGTTCTCAAAGGTTGGCACGTGTATACTGTGTGTAGCTTATACCCGATTATAAATACAGGGTGGTCCAAACCTTGACGTCCAAAAATTTTTTTTAATTCCCTCACGTCGTGTATGTTAGCCGATTTTTTGTAGTTTTCGAGTTATGATTTTTTTTAACTTTTAACTTTTGTTATGAAATTCCGGGGTTGCCATACAGGGTGGCTAAAAAATAACTGCATTCCCGTTGCCAGGCAGGTTTTAGGATTATACTGAGCAACTTTTACTATGGGACCAACACCGAAATCGCGAAAAAAAAAATTTGGCTGTTTTTATATATTTTTCTGGTCCATTTTCTATGGAAGGGTAAATTTTTTTTCGCGATTTCGGGGTTGGTCCCATAGTAAAAGTTGCTCAGTATAATCCCAAAACCTCCCTGGCAACGGGAATGAAGTTATTTTTTAGCCACCCTGTAGGTATGAGAACCCCGGAATTTCATAACAAAAGTTTAAAAAATTATAACTCGAAAACTACGAAAAATCGGCTAACATACATGGGGTATATTCTGATAGCCCACGACGTGAGAAATCTAAAAAAATTTTTTCGACGTTTGGACCACCATGTAATGACAAAATATCGTCAAAGAGCTTGTGAATTCCGCTGTCATCTTTAAAATTTTAAGAAAAGAAACCTTATGAATAGAGTTACATCAAGAAAAGTCTGCAACGATTTTGATAGCACACGCAGTGCAAGTGTTATTTTAAACTTGAAACTCTTATGAAATAATGACGTATAAATAACACTTACACTGCGTATGCTATCAAAATCGTTGCAGACTTTTCTTGGTTACCTAGTTTTCAGGGTTTCTTTTCGGTTTTTAAAAATTGAGCACATGTCCTTGTTTACATGATATGCGATATGTAGAAGATATCTGAGGCCTACCGCGAACCACGTTCGACGTGTTGCCTCTCTGTCATACTTAAGTACGATTTACAAGTGCGACAGAGAAGCAACACGTCGAACGTGGTTCGCGGGAGGCCTTCTGCTGATATTCATAAATATTTGTTCATAATCAATATTACTGTAATATAATATAACAATGAATTATCTATTAATAAAACAAAACCAAACAAAAAAAAAACCGGATAAGTGCGAGTCGGACTCGCCCACCGAGGGTTCCGTACTTTTTAGTATTTATTGTTATAGCGGCAACAGAAATACATCATCTGTGAAAATTTTAACTGCTATCACGGTTCATGAGACAGCCTGGTGACAGACGGACGGACGGACGGACGGACAGCGGAGTCTAAGTAATAGGGTCCCGTTTTTACCTTTTGGGTACGGAACCCTAAAAACAATCGAAAACAGTGAAGGAAACCATATTTACATCAACTTTATATTTTCTATCAACGCTAGGAGCACAACCAACTGAAACATTAAAAAAAAAACAATCAGAGGAGTGCAGCACTAACAGCCGGTTGCATTCCTGGGGCGTCATTCTCAAACGCACAATTATGAGTACTTACGGGTGTCCAGCGACACAGCTTTCAAATTTTAAAATTAGTTAAAAAAACTCAAATACAAATCTATGAAATTTATTAGTTTTTACGTAAAAAGCCCATTTTAGTAGTTTCTTTTGTTAGAAAAATTTGGCCCGTATTTTTTGACTAGATATGTACTACAATCGAAGACATTCCCGGTGAACCACTTCAGAAAATTTTTACCTCGATCCTTACGAGCGAGCTAAACTCCGCCTCCCATGTAGAGATAAACAATTACGATACATTTAGGATTCTTTATCTTAATAATGAAAAGGGCAAAAACAGGTAATGAGACAACCAACAATGACCTTTTATTTATGTAGACGTGTGACGTTCATAGTTGACAAAATTAAAATTTGATCCAACGATTTTGACAACTTGACAGGTTCGCGTCACCTATACGACTAACTAAATATAGGTTCCGGAACCTATATTTAATGGCTCACGATCGTGCGCCTGGTACCATATCTACCTCATTTTACTTACATCTATGACAACCAATAGGTAGTACAGTTTATTAGTTGTTGTTGTTTAGGCTAAGCTTCGCCTCCCCATAAAGATAGCCAATTAGGATGCATTTTGGATTTCTTATCCTAGTTTGCAAATGGCGGCCGTCAGAAGGACAATGGAATTGGATGGCAATAAACTTTACCTGAGCTAACCTTTTTTTTTCAACACCTACATTTTTGAGTGCCATGCTTTTGGTCATCACTTTTCTGATATCGCCTGACCGTCTGCAAGCAGTTTAAACGATTTTTGCCCTTAAGGTGGTTCACCGCCAATGTCCCCGATTGTACATAAACGAGCAAAATATTTTAGAGTTAGACCAAGAAAACTCTGCAGCGATTTTGATAGCCCACGCAGTGCAAGTGTTATTTTAAATATCAAACTTCTATGGAATTATGACGTATAAATAACACTTGCACTGCGAGGGCTATCAAAATCGCTGCAGGCTTCTTGTTCGCGTCGGTAGTGTTTCGTTTCTCTCTTTTGTAATAATAAAAAAATAAATTACAAGACATTTAATGTTCCTCATAATAACCGAGTGAAAAGCAGGGCATGATTAAAACAGATTTGTATTGTATTGTTTTAAAATCTTCATTTCAGAGTGCTGTCCTTTCGCCATTTGCACGTATGCAGGTGTCCAATAAACATTCGTTTACAGCACGAGTGCAGCAGAGAACTGCATCAATATCGCAGGGAAATAAAGGAAAAAAATACAAATGGCTCTTTGTAATGTCCTGGATGTGTATTCCGATTGTAATAACAAGATATGAATTTGATGTCGATGGGATCTGTTTGTGTGGTTGATGTCCAGATATATCACCTGAAAAGGCATATAATTACATGCTTAAAACACCTGCAATACTTAATATTGAACAACTGGGCGCTTAAGGTGACGTTTGGATGTTAATTGGAGCTGCATAAGGGTAATATTCCATTTCTGATCGCAGCTGCACTACTAGTACGAACGCGTCGGTGTTATTGTCAATTTTCACATTAAAATCGCGGCGTCATCGTTGTTACCGCCGGTATATCTATCAATTTCCTTAATATGAGTGACATTCCCATTACTGCCGCAATGACGATAAATCCGTCATTTTATCAAGGATATTGACAGATCCAGCGGCGGTAAAAACGATGCTGCGACAGTAATGCAGCTGCCGTTAACATTCGAACGTCACCTTTAGGGTAACATTCCATTTCTAAAAGCAGCTGCACTACCAGTACTGAACGCGTCGCTGTCATTGTCAATTTTCGTAGTAAAATGAACAGTATTGCAGCTGCAGTTGGAAATGGAATGTCACCTTTATGCTACGCCATTGATTGATCGGGTCACTGGGTGTATAAGTGAACCGAGTTTTTTTTGTTGATTTTTGATATTGTAGTAGTTTCTGTCATTTAGGTATAAAAGTCATAAACGAGACTATTAATTTAAATAATTACCCAGTACTTTACATTTTGACAGATCAAATATTTTATATCACAAAATTTGTAATGAATGAGGCTCTTTTTTATGTAAACCATTTAATAACAAGTTTAAAACATGCAATAAAGCTACGGAAACCCACAATCTTCCGATTACATACGTGTTACACTTAATATCGAACAATCGGTCGCTTTGTGCTGCGCCATTGATTCTGCTCTAGTGCAGTAAACGAATGTTTATTGCATTGCTGTGATCCGGTCACTGGGGAATATAGTGAACTATGTTTTGTTGCTTTATATTGTACGAGGTTTTGTCATCGTATAATTATTATCTTCGGTTATCGAGTTGGTTGTTCAATTAATAAATTTTATATTATACAATCGTGATATACTTAGTAGAGAGCTTTTCAGTCGAGTATGGTATGTTATGGTAAATTATGTAGCTACAGTTAATTTACTGCCATCTTTCGACAGAAGATTAAACCTGTTTGAACGCCATTTGACTTTGATCCTTATTCTTTAACTGATATGTGTTAACTTTTTAAATATTAATATTCACGCCATCTACTCGAGAATAGGCTAAAGGTTGTGGCGCCATCGCTCGAAAACATGGAACCATACCTTGGGCCTCTATAGTCGAGTAGATGGCGTGAATATTAATATTTAATAAGTTAACACATATCGGTGACAGAATAAGGATCAAAGTCAAATGGCGTTCTAACAGTTTTATATTCTGTCGAAAGGTGGCAGTAAATTTACAGTGGCTACATAATTTACTTTGACAATCCGTCTCTTGGACTTTATTCTCTTTGGCTACACTTAAACTAAAACCAAACGAGTGACAACACACGCTATCACTATTGTATACAATACTTTTTCTATGAGTACAATAATACTTTTTCTACTATACAATCTCAATAATTCGACAAAATTATCTACTGAAAAAGAAGCTCCTTGATGTTTGTTCTTAGGTTTTGTCCTCTGGACCGCGGGGATATGTGATTGGTAAAATTTATTTAAGTACAGTGTTTCGTATTGGAGTCATTATAGTTGAGTGGGGAGCCCTTAGTCAAAAGTATGCGATTATAGAGGTAGTATAGTAGGTATATACGGAGTCTTAATTCAACAATAAATCCAATAAGACGGCGAGTAGGAAAAAAATAAAATTAATCATAGACATAAAATTAATATTGGTAAAGCTGATGGCCGAAAAGGGCAAAAAGGTTCTTAAGCTGCGGCCGCATATAGGAAAACAAAGTGTGGGAATGTCTTTTATAAGACAGATCAATGTAGCTAAGTTTGGAGAGTCCGAGTACCAGTTGTTGTGGAGATTCTTGGGGAAGGGTATTAAGAAGTAGGTACCTTAGTCTTTGTCTTCTCTTGAAGCAAATACTGATGATAATGATCATTTATAATTGGTTTTCCCTAAAGAGGATTGCAATTCGGATCAAAGGAGTTTGATTTCCGAAGTTAACTGAATTGTATTCAGTTTTACCTCTTTTCATTGCGAGCAATTTTCCAAGATAATTGGGTTTTTGTAGGATTTATCTCGATAGCTGCCTCATAGGTCCGAGGCTTAGCTATAATCGCATCATTTTCATATCGCTGCTAACAGAGTTGCTTTGCCGAACTGACGTCGTAAATATGCTATAACAGTGCTGATAAAAGCTCTAAAGATGAACAAACAGTTTCTTGTTATAATTTTATAATAAAACACCGTACGGGCTGTTGGTACCCGAGGCCGTTCCCAGCATTTGGACATACATACATACATATATTCAAGCCTATTTCCCGGAGGGTTAGGCAGAGACCACGGATTTCCACATTATTATCTTGGGTTTTGAGACATTTGGCCAAATTTCCAACTGACGGGAAGTGACTGCTACATTTCGACGCTTATCAGTCCACTCTGTGCCATGGTATAATAATATACTCCGCCTGGTACTCCATTCCCGTCTTTTCTAGGTCACCTAACTGACACAAGCCTACGTCATCATGCGACAGCGCTATATGATAATATGCGATAGCGCTATATATAGCGGCCATGTTATTGTGACGTAGGCCTGTGTCACTCTGGGAATAGAAGACCATGTTTTATTAGACCATGCTCTGTGCCTGCGTTATAACAAATAATACCTATAACTTTTTTTGATTGTTGCAGTTCACAGTAATGAATCCTGAAAGGTAAGGAAACTAGACCCTACCTTAGGATTTATCTTTATTTCTGTTATGTTATTAGTAAATGGATTTTACATGTAGCATTTTACAAAAAAAAACGTTAAAAATTCAATATTTACCGAAGTTAGGTCACGTTACAAATAAAGGGGTAAATGTAAAACTATCAAACCTCAATGTTACATTCGAAACTCGCAATCCACCGCTGCAAATACTACCTCGCTTAGCAAATTCACCGTATGCGCTCACAAAGCTCTTCAAAAAAGAACCGTATTGGGCTAAAACAAGGTATAGAATGGCATGTTTCAAATGCACATACGGTGGTTTAGTCAAAGCGGGCGAATACGCGGCATAGCGTATGCAGATTGCCGCTCGGCGATCGCATTTTTTAATTTGCCCCTGCTCTTTGCGGGCTCAAGTATGCATGAGGCGGGTTAATCAATTGAGCCGGGAATATCGACTTGGAATACTTTCTTGGCCAGTACCTTTATACGATTCTCAGTCACCTATGACCCAATAGTCTTATAAGGTCTTTTGCCTCTAGGAGAATTGGTTTCTTAGTAAAAATATTTTTGTGCTTAACCTTTGCAATTTCCTATTAGAACGATATTTGAGTTTTTTTAATAATCCAATAATATTTCATTATCAAATAGGTATCGTAAAATTTGTAGCAATATCGGAAAATAGTTAAATTAAATGAAATACTTTTTGTATTACAATACAAAAGATATGTAATTTATCATGCTCACAGACTTTTTGTTCTCAGACTGACTTCAGCAGCATGACAAATACGAACATTTCCTAGAATATACGATGGGAGAGGATTATTCACTACCTCTGTAAAATAGTTCATCTTTTTCTGCAAAGCAACACGCTGCTAGCCAGTTTTCTGCATATTTCATGTGAATTTCCAAAGTCCCAGTAGGTTCTGACAATAGCTGTTTCACATCATGCCTTGCATAACGAAGGCTTAAATTTCGGATTTGAATTTTGAAATTGCCCTGCTCTTTACTGCTTCTAATATGGCTGAACGGGGTTTATCAATTTTGCAGGCCCGGCCGAGAAAATCCGCTTGGCCTAGAACGTCCAGCGATCTGGATGCTAATGGTCTTGCTGGTAAAACGTACACAGTTAGAATTTCCTGTATTTACTGATGTTAGCAGAGCATATTTATTCACATATTTAATTTATAGACATTTAGTATATAGGTATTTTATTAACAAGACAACCCATTTCCAATACAGATTTTTTCTCTAGAACCGCTAAGAAAAACTTAACCTATATAAGATTTTTGGTTTAAAATGCATCCTGGGAAATTTGAAATACTTTGTGAAATGAACCGTAAGCAAAAATAACGACTTGCAACTCTTGCGACAAAACAGTTTATCTTTATGATAAAGACAAAAGATATCTATTCGTGACGATCACAAAATATGTACGAACATGTACAGACAACAACAGCAAGAAAAGAAGAAATCATTAAGTGTGCATCACGAAATGGATGCAGGATGCTGGCCGTAATTTACGGTTTTTGTACACAACATAGAGAGTTTATGATAAGTATTGTGTGTAGATAAAGTATTTAACGCGTACTCTTAAGCTTTTTAATAGTTTGAAAATTGAAATGCAACATCATTACTGTCTATTACGAACATTAAAATTTTCTATCGGCTCGATTCGGAAAATGAATTAGATTTCTACTAGACTTCAACAAGTTACGATACGGATAATTTAAAGATATTTGTAAGATAGATATGTCAAATTTGACGTTTCCGCGATTCTGGAGGTCCTCTTGAACGATTTCGACAAGTTATGACTTAGATATCCAAGTCACATCTAGTCGATATCTAATGTAGATCTAGTTGATCTCTAAATCGTCTCTAGATCTTGTGATTATCTCGAAATCCGAATAGGCCTGTATGAAATGTGGAACACGCTCAAAGCTGCAACTATCCCTTTGAACACATCCGAACATAAAAAAAACCTTTTAAATCCGTCCATATCTACTCTCTAAAGGATATTACCAATGCAGTATGCAGTATAATCACCTTGAATACCTATATAATTTTGCATTTAGTTGGTAAAATAGCCTCAAAAGCCAATCTTTTGAGGCTATTTTCCCAACTAAATGCAAAATTTTGTACGTCAGCTTGAAATATGTGTAGATACGTCGTTTTGATTGAGATTTTTCCGTTAAACAAAAAAGTCGTAAGTAACTATGATGTTTCATGTAGATATCTTTTATCTAGTGCGGCATTTCGATATAATAGCCATAAAGGCGTTAAGTGCTTTATAATTAAAAGCATACATACGGCCTTTTTGAAATGAATTAAGAATATATTTTCCAATGGCTTTTCAGGCTATTTTACCAACAAAATAAAAAATGTTTATGTTAAGTTGAAATATACCGGGTGTGGCCTGTAACATGAGCAAAAAATTAAACTGTAGGCTGTACTCCTCATACTGACCAACATTTGTTCAGCGACTTTTAAAAATAACTTGTGGTTTGATTTTTAATACACTTTTTTTAAAGTTTATTCTAAGACGCAATGTATTGCGAATTTTGTTATGTTTAAGGCGTGACAAGCAACGTCAATCACAATGATATGGCGTGGCGATGGCGTCCATTGAAGATAATATTTATTTTATATGAAAAATAGGAAGTCTAAATATATCATAATTTTTAAAAGTTGTTGAACAAAAGTATCACCGTTTATGGAGTACAATCTATGTTTTAATTATTTGCTCGTGTTACAGGCCACACCCGGTATGTAGATACGTCTTTTTGGTCAAGTTTCTTATTAAACCAAAAAGTCGTTTTTATCTACGATGTTTCATGTGATATCCTTTGCCTAGTCCAGCATTTCGATTTAATAGCCATAAAGGCATTAGAGTTCTAAAATTTTAAGCACATACGGCCTTTTTGATATAAACTCAGGCCAAATATGACCCGAATTCTGTGCAGCTGAATCGAGAAGCCTATAAAGAGTATAAAGGGACAGAAATGGACCGTGTAATGGGGAAAGAGTGGAAATATTTTTTAAATATTATCTGTGGGATGGTTTTGGTACACGCAATTGAGTTCGTGGCCAATGTCTATTACATTTTATTTGGGATATTCCTTTGTAAGTATTATTTATGTTAGGAGATGACTATGTAATAAATATTGAGCCGGCACCCAGGCTTTGTGTCATTAATGTTTCTAGAAGTTTTATGTATGACTTTGGTAACTACTTAAACATACTTTTAGAGAATGGCAACAACCCAAACAGTTACAGCCAACTGCAATAATATGTTACTCTTCGAAGGCCGCAAAAATATGTGACACGCTCTTATGGCTCTACAAATAAGATCGTGTCAGATATTTTTGCGGCCTTCGCTGTGTAATAATTATTGCAGATGACTGTTCAAAAAATTGCCATCGTATCTCTAACTAACATCTGATAAAGTTTCAATCGGGATGCGATGACGGCCATAGCTGCCGTTCTTCAACCCACCAACGGAGCGACAGCTGACGTACAGGAGGGTTCATTAGTTTCATTTCATATCATCCTGCATGCGTTGACCGATGAAATAAAGGGGCCCACTGATTAACAGTCCGCCGGACGGTATCGGCCTGTCAGTTGTTCGGAACTGTCAATAATTTGTTCTAACTGACAGGCCGATACCGTCCGGCGGACTGTGAATCAGTGGGCCCCTTTAGCGAGTTGCCCGCGGTCTATCTGTATTGTCAAAATAATTTTTAATAAAAGTAATTCCATTCATCAAAATTACAAATTACAAACTGTCATTACAATGACACACAGTCATTTAGGAGTCCAATGTTAAACTTTGTTCCCAAGAGTCTAATTACAAAGAGAAAGGAGACTCCTAGAATTTTAATTAATACCCAGAAGCCACATTAAGGGCTAAAATTTTATACTTAGAAATATTTGGTTGAAGGTAACAAAGGTATTATTGTTCAGTCGCCATCAGATATATGGGAGCGGCAACGGTGCTCAAAAATATCTCAACATGCACTATAACTTCTTGATAATAAAGGGTCTGTTCACATATTTGTGAATTGTGAACACTTTGGCCACCCTGAAATATATAATGGCGACTGTACTTACCTATATAGCGCCTTATATTCTTCCAAGTTACAAATTTCTGGAGTGCCTTAACTTTTTTGCCTTTTATATTAAATAATATTAGACGTCATTTGTTATTTTAGGGGCTAAATTAATAAGGCCATGAATGGACGGTGATATTAAAAAGAAAAAAAAGTGTAGGTAAAGAATGTTCCTTAGAGCATTGAACTGGAGTCGCTTGTAAGAGCGCCGAAACCCCTCTGCCGAAAACCTTGCGCAACTGTGCAAACTTTTGTATGGACTAACATGGCTATTTGTACGTTACGTAGCAATCATGTAGAAATAGCAATACATTTGACGTCCCCTCCCCCGCAAAAATCGGCAGACTGTTTTGTACAGAAAATGACAGCCATGACGCTTAGAGCATTTAGTAACTGGAGACCAGTTACTAAATGCTCTAAGCGTTTAATAAGATTTTTTTCTAAGTTTCATCTTTAGGCCGGCAGCGCACTTACAACCCTTCTGGCGTTGTGGGTGTCCAAGTCCATGGGTGACGGCAGGTAATGGCTTACCTACTATCCGAAGATTCTTCTGCTATTTTGCCTCCTATATAACAAAAAAAATAGGCATAGAATTAGAATTTTAGATAGGAAGGTAAATAAGTGTTAAATAAAAACCGGCCGAGTGCGAGTCGGACTCGCCCACCGAGGGTTCCTTACTTTTTAGTATTTGTTGTTATAACAGAAATACAACATCTGTGAAAATTTCAACTGTCAAGCTATCACGCTTTGTGAGATACAGCCTGGTGACAGACAGACAGACAGACAGACGGACAGTGGAGTCTTAGTAATAGGATCCCGTTTTTACCCTTTGAGTACGGAACCCTAAAAATGATATCGCCTGTCATGCTTAGAGCGATATACAGAGTGTCCGCCAAATCACAACATCTCGACATAAGTATCCACCTTTCTATACAGGCCGCGTAGCCAAGATGCCAATCGCTTACGCTCCGTAGCGATCGAAACCCAACTGTCACACTAATACTAATATGGAAGAGTGATAGTACAGAGGCATAATGCTTTTCGTTGTCGAAGCGATAGCGATTGTAACCTTGGGTAGGCCGGCATAGTATGGCGACGTGGTTACTTAATGTACCACAACAGGTAGGAATCGCAAGACGAAAGTTAGGTACCTACCGAAATAAAAGGCATTATATTTTATTCCACGTGTGTAGATATTTGCAAGCTATTTGCCCGCATTAGTAACCGGAATACAAACAGCGAGCGAGCAAACGTTTTACAACGTTCATTAGGCGGAGTTTGCCGCAATTTAGAAGGTATTTACATCTATTATTTACGTAAATAGGTTAGAATGTGTAGTCAGTGCACTTAGTAGGTAATTGGTATTTTTGTATAGTAGAATATAAGTACGAAAATACATTATTACAATTACCTACCGTCGCCTATCAGCCGTATTCGAACAATGAGATACGGCAAATACTATAGATATTGAAACGATATGGATCGGATATGTCAGTGTCAAAATTGACTGTCTCTTCAAACAAAAACGTCACTTTTGACACTTGTTTGACACTGATATATCCAATCCATCTCGTTTCAATATCTAGTATTTGACGTATCTCATTGTTCGAATACGGCTGTATGGACACTTGCAAAACCAGAGGGGTTGCAAGTGCGTTGCCGGATTTTAGGATGGGAATACGCTCCTTTCTTATAGGTCGTATCGGTCCGGAAAAACTGGGGGCGACAGTTCATTCCACAGTTTAGCTGGGCGAGGCGGAAAGTTTCTGGAGAAACGCACAGTTGAGGACTGACAACCGTGTCATATGATACGATTATGTAAATTGTGTGTGTAAAATCACTACACCTTTAATAAAGCAAAGTCCCGCGCCGCATCTGTCTGTTTGTATGTTTGTTCGCGATAAACTCAAAAAGTAATGAACGGATTTTCACGCGGTTTTCACCTATCAATAGAGTGATTCATGAGGAAGGTTTAGATGTATAATTTGTTAACCCGCGCGAAGCCGGGACGGGTCGCTAATACACAATAAAGGCTGTTGTTGTAGGTAATAGTGACTCGCTAATCCGCCGCTTTAATGAATGATAATGATGACATTATGCAGTCGCGATTGTTATGCACATGAAAAGCTACTATAACGGCACTAGATGTGACAACGCATAAATAGAGTCAGGCTAAGTTAACTCTACACCGTATTTGATAGCACCTCATAATTTCATAGAAGTTTGACATTTATAATAACACTTTCAAACTCTGTGCTATCAAACACGGTGCAGACTTAGCCTGACTGTATGTAATTCCGTTTAAAAGTCGGTATAGTGACCCTGCCTATGAAACAGTAAGGCCATTTATTTGTGTGTGTTATCAGTTATACAGTGTGTAAGTCTAATACGGGCGATAAATTAAATCGGACATAGTATTCATTAGTGTAATCATGAAGTAAAAGGTTTTTTTAAGTTGCAGTTCATTACGAGCCCATAATTAATTTTTTTAAAATTTCTCAGCAGCAATGTACTGTAAACATGGTTGCGGTACCGAAATGTCAAATGTTCATTAGCAATACAACAATAGCATTTACAAACTTACCTATCTGGAGGAACATTCACAATACATGTTAGCATTACACTGCGTTTAATGTTTTGTAGTTATTTTGGTAGATTAAAGTACTATTACTAGGCGTGTTAAAAGATATTAAATCTTATTTATTTATCATGTTTATCAACAAGAAACTGACTTCATTTTAATCAGTCACGATAACAGCACTTGACGTGATTATTTCTAATCTGAGCAATAGACAAGCACCTTTGATAGCACACCTTTTTTGAAAATTAATTTAATTTCAGTATCTCATAAGTGATTATTGTGTATTCATTTCGTATTTAATTTTAATTTGCCTGATTTTTTATACCAGGATGGCGGAAAATAAGCATACGGCCCGCCTAATAGTTGTACAGTTATTACCAAAATTATTTCGAGAATTAACTAAACCGTATAAACACCACAAAACTTGGTACATTGTGTGAAAACGTGGCAAACTCTTTGGTGGAATTGTAAGTTTCTTATTTTATTTCAACTCTGATTTGACAATGTCAGTCTTTCGATTCAAAAGTAATCGTATGTTATAAAAATGCCTCGTTTAACAACTTTTACTGCTCCTGAATTAATGGACATGATTTTAATTTACGGTGAAACACTACAAAATTGTCATCGAGCGCTAGCTGTGTACAGAGAGCGATTCCCTCATCGGGTTGTACCAAGAAACGCTCGAGTAATTGTAAACGCGATACAGCGAGCTCGCGAAGGATTGCCCGTAACTGGAAGGGTGGAGGGAGCAGCTATGCACGATGAGCTTCCAGTTCCATTGCAAGACCGAATCCTTCGCCATTTTGCACTTAATCCTGAAAGTAGTACAAGGGATGCAGGAAGACGATTTAATACGAGTTGTTATTTTATGGAGTCAATCAAACGTCGTTGCGAAACCTGTTCTGAAATACAAGGAAGGCACATCGAGAATAGGTATTTGCGGCGAAACCGGCAAAACTAAACTCAGGTTTCTCAGAATTTGTATTGTTGTAAATTGTGTTTTTTAGTTTTCTTTTTTAGTTGGTTTTCTTTAGAAGTATTTCAGCAACTTCAGTACATTTCAGTTGTAATTTCAATGGGTCGTTATTAAAATAAATGATTGCTTTAATAAGATTTTTGATGTAATTTGATTTTAAACTAGGTAGTCACTTCGTCAGATAATAAACATCATACTTATTTATTATTTACCCACTCATGACAGTTAATGACAATACATACGCAATAGGAGTTTTTGAAAGTAACTGTCAACGAGCGCTTAACGTGAGTGTGTTTGCATTACATTGCGGGCTGAATTATTTTGTATGGACAAAATTATTGTTGCAACTTTAAGTAAATGTTATCTAATTACCTTTACTTTGTCCTATACTAACCACCGTTAAGAGATTCGCCCGTATTAGACTTACACACTGTATATTAATATCATCGTCTAAATAGTACCCACAAATCAAGCCTTACTGAGTGGGACTAAATAGGTAGATCTATGTAAAATTGTCTCATAATATTTATTTAATTAGCTATATGCAGGGAAATGCATGGTCAGTTGGATAGCGGTAGAGTTAATCTACTGTTAACTAGAAACGAATGAGTTTCTCTTACAACTAAGTTTAAGTTTATGTGTCTTGGCTTTATGCCAGCAAGAAAGTACAAGATTATGGATAATTTATGACTTGCATACGAATATTTAATTACACACACAAGAATTTGGGATGATGAAACAAACGTTCCATTAACTGAAGTTCTAAATGAAGCAAAGAAAGACGTAAATGGAAAAATAATCAATTACCAATTTAAAACTATAAAAGTTTAAGAATACAAACGCGCCAAAACACCCGTGATTGGCACCCGGAGGCTTATTCTGAGTGTACAATACAATACTCTTTATTGCACACCTCACATACACGTCATCATCATCATCATCATCATCTCAGCCATAAGACGTCCACTGCTGAACATAGGCCTCCCCCTTGGACCTCCATTCGTACCGGCTGGAAGCGACCCGCATCCAGCGTCCTCCGGCGGCCTTAACAAGGTCGTCTGTCCATCTTGTGGGTGGACGTCCTACGCTGCGCTTGCTAGTCCGTGGTCTCCACTCGAGCACTTTTCGGCCACATCGGCCATCTTCTCTGCGTGCAATGTGGCCTGTCCATTGCCACTTCAGCTTACACATACACGTAGTTTACAATAAACACACACAGACACACAGTGTAGTAACAGGTTATGAATTTGATCTGGAACCATGTAGGTGTTCAAAATTATGTATCTGGTGGAAGAAATTACAACCTTGCCTGGCTTGAAAAAAAAGATAGTTAATTCTCTACTCGCGTAGTTATAGTTAAACACAGCTGTTTGAGCTAAGGATCACAGATTTAAACAAACCAGATAATGATCAACGTTTTTAGGTAGTTTATACCATTGTCTCGCTTACATTCTATACATCCCTGTATTGTTAAACTGGTTAAAAGCGCGGTATAATGACACGTCCATCCCCCGCATTACGCGATCGATAATACACGCTTTCGAGTAAAGAGCTCTTTTTCACTGTGAAAAACCCTCTAAAAATAAACCTTTTACGCCATTATGGATGGAGTTAGTGATGGGTCCTTGTCAATATTCCCATGCTTTGTTCCCGGGAAATATCTTAGAAATGAAACAGATAGGTGGTACATATATATGTCGGAGAATGGCTGAAATGTGCCATCTGTCGCCTTCAAGAGGCGTTTTATCATGCAAACCTTGACAAATAGAGCAAACTAGGGTGTTACGTACACTTGAGTGGCGTTCGACGCAGTTCCGCCAAGACGTCATAGAGTGCGCTGTTAAAACAATTGAAGTCCAGAACAATTGAAGTTATGCTGTCAATCGACCTTCAAGAGAGCACGATGAGAACGAACGGGAGAAGATGACGTCTGTGGCGGCTCCTGGGTCTAATCCACTGGTTTGCTTAAGATAAGAAACGTATCGCGTGCTGTGATTTGTAATGAGTCTTGTGCAGTAAAGATTGTGAGTTGAACATCGTATTTCATTGAAGGCCCTCGTCATCCACGATTGAAGGTTCTGATGTGCTGCCGATAGTATGATACGCCCACAATTCCCGACATCAGAAGTGTGGCCGAACACACGGAATTCGCTACGGAATTCCTCTTGGAAGCTCAAATTTGCCAAATGGAGGTGGACTGAAGGTCCCGAAAATCTGCCCCGATTCTGAAAATCCCTGGCATTCCTTAATTCAAGAGTTTTAAAGGCCTTAGAAAATTAAGAAATCTCATGTTATCGCTGGTGGAAAATAAAGAAGTATCGTGATGGAAAATATTTGAAGTGAAATGACAGTTGACATATTTGATATTTTATAAATTGTGATCCAGTTTGAGATCTCCCGTCTCGCACGGGTTGGAGCTACGGTTGCATAAACGTGGGTGCCTTAGTTTGTTTACAGAAACCGAGATGAGCTGCATATTTACTGATTGCCAGACTGACACTGGAAGTTGGAAATCACGTGAGTTGCTTCCGTTATTTTATGATTTGTAACTGTATTGGTTGAAAAGTGTTAAAATGGTGTGATTCTATTTGAAGAACCTAAAAGGTGACTTTAACCCCATAGAACAGTGGTTCCTAACCTTTACAGTCCGGTCACCCCTATGACTAACTAGGGAATCTGATTTACCCCTCCTCCCAATGGTAATAAAAAATAAAATGTGTACGTTTGTTGTATTGTTATATTAGGTTAGCTTATTACCCCCGTAAAATACCAGTTTTACCCCCACGGGGGTAATTACCCCCAGGTTAGGAACCACTGCCATAGAAGCTGATGGAATCCTTTTGTAGTCATTTTTGCTGTCAGTTTTGCATATTGCATGAATAATAATAGCTAAGTAAGCAGTTGGGTTTTATGATATTGACATAAGAGACAAAACGTGAAGTTCACACCCCTTTCAAAATAACAGTAGGTAATGATACCATTGAGAATAGTTTAGTTGAGAGGTTCATCACATAAGTTGGCGGTCGCAACCGGATCCTGAGTTGTTCAGAGGGCGTTTGAGGGTTGGGTGCTGGAGGGCACAGTCCTATTCGTAACTGCAATTGCGGGATTTCGGCCAGGCGATGAGGTTAGCTGTGTGTTGGAACCAAGATGTTGTAAAGTCAAGTTGTTGGTACTGTTATTGAGAAGGGGCGCTGAACTTTTGTTCATTTACGACAATGATCTATGTGCGTGTTATTGAAAGAGTTGCTTGTCAGTATTCAAAAGTTATGGAAGAACTTACTTTGGTCAGGTAGGCCGAGCAATGAGCTTAGATACCTCAGATTGTTGTATTCTGTCCGCAGATGTATGCAGTGATGCATACAATGTCAGGATGCCGTGGTGGTGCAGATGAACTGCGCTCTACAGTCTCTTTTGGAAGAAGAAGAAATCTGATCTTCGCTCTATAGTCTACCAGTGAGAATGACAAAGGAGGATAATGTACGGAGGGACCCGTACAATGTCAGGTTGGCCGTGTCGGAGAATGGCTGAAATGTGCCATCTGTCGCCTTCAAGAGGCGTTTTATCATGCAAACCTTGACAAATAGAGCAAACTAGGGTGTTACGTACACTTGAGTGGCGTTCGACGCAGTTCCGCCAAGACGTCATAGAGTGCGCTGTTAAAACAATTGAAGTCCAGAACAATTGAAGTTATGCTGTCAATCGACCTTCAAGAGAGCACGATGAGAACGAACGGGAGAAGATGACGTCTGTGGCGGCTCCTGGGTCTAATCCACTGGTTTGCTTAAGATAAGAAACGTATCGCGTGCTGTGATTTGTAATGAGTCTTGTGCAGTAAAGATTGTGAGTTGAACATCGTATTTCATTGAAGGCCCTCGTCATCCACGATTGAAGGTTCTGATGTGCTGCCGATAGTATGATACGCCCACAATTCCCGACATATATAATTACACAATCGGAAAGGAACGTCGGAATTTAAGGTAAAAACAATGAAATTATATCGCGGTAGACCCGTTTGTGTAATTAAATATGTGTACAAAACGCGAGAGTGTAAAGTAGATAGGTGGTATGCCTGCTAAAACTTCCACGGGGTCTTCGCTCTTAACGTTTCATTTTTACATAATTAGGTAATCAAATTTCGTGCGCCTTTATTGATAGGTACAATGTCAAAACGCACTTCACAGGAGTACGCTTTTTTAGGTCGTGTCGGTACTGAAATACCGTGTGCGATAGTTCATTCCACAGTTTGGATGTACGAGGCAGGAAGTTTCTGGAGAATCGCACAGTTGAGGACTGCTAACCATCTAAGTGGCGAAGATGGAAATGCTGCCTTGCAGAGCGATGAGACAGAAGCGGGTAATGTTCTCACGGAAAGCGAAAACCACATTCCCTTCTTACCGCCAAGATTCCCCAATGTTCCCGGCAAGTCACATCACTAGATGAACCAGGATAATTTGAAGCGAGTGAGTGTCGACGCGATCCGAATACCGATAAGGGCTGTTGTAGGCATTCCGGCAGGATGCGAGACTTGCAAACTTTTAATTAATACCTGTATAGGTGTAATGAAGGAAGTTTTTATAGTCCTAATATACGAGTCTTGTCCAGTTTTTGAAACGACTTCCGAAGGGCATAAAGATTCGAGTTTATGTTTTTCTTGCTTAAGAGCAGAAAAAAGGTGTCGACTTAAGGTGGCGTTCGGGTGTCAACTGCGCCTTCATAATCGCGGCAGAGGGCCTACCGCAAACCATGTTCGACGTGTTGCCTTCCTATCACACTTACGTACGAATTTACAAGTGCGCCAGAGAGGCAACACGGTAGGCCCGGTCTGTTCTCTGACGGCGAACGTCACTCATTTTGATCAAGGAAATTGACAAAGAGAGCGGCAACATCGATGCTGCAATAGAAGCTGCTGATGTAGTTGACATCCGAACGTCACCTCGAATGCATGCTTTATTGTTTTTTTGCAGATAAACATTTTATAAAAAAAAATTGGTAAGCAACGGTGAATTTACGAGAATTTACGAGAAATACTTTTTATAAGTAATTAACAGCACACAATAATTGTTTGTCTGGGAGATGCTGTAGCGAAACGCTACTGGCAGTTTGTAAAAAAATAAAATGCATATTTGCGATTATTTTGAATTCAAATTTTGATAGAATGTTCGAGATAGAAAACTTTGAATTTGTTTGTTGGCAGATGGTTTGTGGATTTCGTGTCAAAAAGTCGTTGGTGATCCGGGCTGTTTTTTTAAACTAGATTTTCAACGTTTAACGTTTAACCAGTTTGATAATTAATACGAAGTGTCGAAAGTGCGCGTTAATCGACGAGAGGAAAGGCTCCTCGTTGACAGCTGGCCACCTAAGCCGTGCGTGAGTCGGCGTCCGGAGAGGAGTGGCTCCTCGTAAACTGCTGGCCACCAAAGCCGTGCGTAGGTCGGCGCCGAGCACTGGTGGAGTGAAGAAGCCTCATCGTTATCGTCCGGTCTGCTGCCATACGCGCTCGCCAGGAAGCGAGTGGCTTACCTCGTCGGCCTGCTTGAAGACACCACCTTGTGCGCCATCTGTGCTGTACAAGTAAATTTCCTACCGGCTGCCGGCACCCTTGCGTGTGCCTCCACATTTGCCTCATTTACCTTTTTTCCCCCTGTACTTCAAGACCGAAATACTTGAAAATTTTAGCGTTAGTTTTCCAATTCTAATTTTTATAACCACCTAATTATTTGTTTTGTATTTATGCGCCATATTTTTGTTTCGCCATTTGTTAATATCTGTGATCCGCATACTTCTTCTTCTTCTTCTTCTTACAAATCGTCAAAATTCAAAACGCCTCGTTGGACGGGCGGTATAAACAAGCGTATCAAAATTTAGGTATCATTCGCCAACTTGTCAACCATCATCGTCCATAATGTTCGCCACATTAATACATTTTCTTCCTTTCCAGCTAAATTCTCAGCCGTATTCCTTTTTTTTACCTTTCATGTTTACCAACTATGCGGAACGCAGACAATTAGTTTAAAAAAATTGCAGTAAAACAAATGTAATTCACTGAACACATATAATTTCAAAACTTTTTAATTAAAAAATCAATTTCCGGTAACACCCTGTATAAAAAATTATTATTTACAAAATTACGAATGTGGCGAATATCGTTGGACGGGCGGTATAAACAAGCGGTTCACAATTTAGGTATCATTCGCCAACTTGTCAACCATCATCGCCTAGATGCAATTTCGATTTTTCTAAATGAAGATTCGATCAAAATAGAATGGAACGGAAGACAGACGGAAGATCTTTTATAAACCTCAGGGCGGGTAGAGGATAGATAAGTTTTAACTCTAATTAGGCTTTTGAATGATAGTGTTTAATATTAGGTACCTACTTATTAATTTAACCAAATCCAAATTCTGTTTCATGTAAAAGAATATCTTATTTCACGATATATAGCTACATTAGCTACTAATATTGTTTAATCGCTCACAAAAAAACGTTTTTTTCCTTGTCCACCAAAAATTACATTAAAAACGATCAATTACATTTAACGTCACAATATCCTCAAACATCAAATTTCCGATACTCCCGAATTCCCCAAAGTAGGTCGATCACATTATAAATTGATGAATGTCAGTGTACTTAGGTTAGAAACGGTGTTGGTACTTGTAGCTTTTCTAACCGTCACTGTTAAGAGGGGGTGTTAGGCCAAGAAATTAGAAGGAAACAAATATGGCGCGCCGCACGAAACTTGTAACGAAAGATATAGTTGTCGCGCTGGATTTTATCTTTTATCTCAATTACTCTTAAAATATACATCTGTTTAAAAATTTTCTCTTTAGATCCCTTGGCTACATCACTGGCTATTGTAGACTAAAATTTTTCAGGGTTAATTATGTACCTAAAACGTATATAAGTACCCTTTTTATTCCCCATCTCACGTTGCAAGTTTCTCGCGGCATGCCATATATCCCCCCCTAATTCCCCTCCCCTCCTAATTACCGTTTCTTCCCAGGCTTTACACCGCCTCTTAAGAGTGTTGCTGCCAATATATGGTATTCATCAGTTATTGATAAGGGTATTCGCACATATTTATGTTGCTATATGAATACAAAGTAAAGGGGTTGACGGATCGACTTCGTGTAATTAAATTTGAGTAGGGTTACTTAAAATGACTAAGGTATTTTAATACAGATTACAGGTAGATAATATCCAGCCTAGAAGGCATGTTGTAACCAATTTTAATTGAACCCTGATTAATAACTTAGTTTTGTGCACTCACTCAATATTTTTTTGCATTCGGTACATAATGAGAAACGAAGTTGAGTCAAGTTTTGTAAAAATTGTAGCACTGAAAATCAAGTGCGGGATTTTTTAAATATGAGGACGAGTCAAGTTTTAGATACTTATCTATCATATCAACAACATGTAAACTTCTTTTTGTTTGTTTCAAACATTTTGCTTCTAAATAATATATTACTTTTATATGTTAATGTTACCTATACGTTATAACAAGCGATTTTCTCTCTGATAAAACTTAAATTTATACAAATATTAATTTGCCAGAGACGTGAAGAGCGTCGGTTTTATAATTAATTCGCCCATGAATGATGCTGCTCCAGGGTCGGTCATGTACAAACAGCAACAAACTGTCCATCGGTGGACTTTATGCCATTTGTAATAATGTTTACGAACTGTCAGTTAACAGCGATGGTATGTCGCCGAAATATCGACAGCGTTCTGTAAGGCAAGCACATGTTGTGTTTTCTGACTTTTCGCGCAGTACCTCACCCCTGTAGACTAGGTACAGACGGTATAACGTAGACGTCTTGTCCGAAAGCTCGATATACTGACGTATATTCTCGTGGAGTATCTAGGTAAACACGGAGTTCGATTTAAACTCACAATGATACCTAAATGACCTATGCGTGCGAGTGAAGAAGCACGACGAAGGTTGGCTGGAAAACCTGAGACAAAAAAGGCACAGGCGTCATCGGGCTGGTAGCCGGGTCTCGGATCTAAAAGCTCAACAAACTCACACATGCGACTTATGCGGCAAGAAGTGCCGTGCAGCGATAGGCTTGTATAGCCATAGGCGGAAATGCTTTGGCCGTCTCAACCGCTCTTGACACAGCGTTGCAACAACAATCATCCGTCAGGGATGCAGTGGCCATTGATGATCTAAATGATGTCAGTCGCCCGTGCGTCTCGATTGCGCCGATACTTGGACAAGTACGAGCGAAACGCACGCGAGACTGATATAATTTAGATATCAATTCGATGTCTCAATGGAAGTTTGAAATGACTTCACGGGAAAGTCAAGTTTTAGACCTTAAATTCGTAACACGAGGCAGAAAACCGAGACAATACACAGAGCCAGAATATAAAATCAATAAAACTGAAATCATTTAATTGGAACTGCCTGATCATCAGGATTGTCTATATTTAGACGACTCCAAAGTTAAATTGGCTTAGGTATTGACTCGTGAATTGGCCTCGTGCAAACTCGTGTAGTATACGAGAGCGCTCTTACACTTGATTGCTTGAGCAATCAACTTACTTTCGGCCAACGTTTAGTATGATACTTCTGGTTGAACATGAAGACGATTATGCTTATAAATAGAGAAAAAGTGGAAAAATTCACTGTCTCGGGCGAGAATCAAAATTGCGACTGCGGGATACCTGCCTGCCGCTACCAAATGAGCTACCGAGTCTTACCGATTGACACTGATTGCTTGATGGTTGTAAGTAACTGTCATTAAATTCTCAATATTTCGATGGACCAACTTCAAGCGACGCCATCTCCATAAAATCTTTGTATTAAATTATACAAAACAAATGCCACATCATCGCCACCTGATTCTCGCCTCCATAAACAAACTTTCCTTATAATGTGCCGTCTACGTTCATCAATACATCTCACACTTTCCAAAGCGTCAGTTTCTGTTTAAAAAAAATATGGCACTTACGACCTTTTGCACAAGAAGTCTGGTACGTTTTATGGCGCCCAACGTGGGGCCAACTTAATAAAGTCAATTTATGTCCCTTGCTTTATTAAAATGTCGTGCTATTTGTTGTGGCCTCATAATAACTTTTGTTTTTGATGGCTGTCATCGGTGGTTGAAATTACGGTTTGTTTGCGAGATGTGTACGGTTTTGTAAATATTCAGTTGATTACTAATTTATTTCATTACAACATGTTTCAATTACAAACATTGTATTCTTATTAGTGCGAAATATTTTTTAACTGTAACATGCTTGTACCATTTGATTTATGTGTAAAAGTGAGAAGGTATAAGTATATACGTTTTTTACCACAAATCATGATAACAACACATAATTGCAAAATAGTATATAAAAGGATTATATCACATATAATTAATTTAAAATCTTCTTCTTCTTCGTCTTCTTCATTACTGAAGGTCGTGCCTGTCTTGAAATGCCTTCACCGAGGCCTCGACGAGCTGCTTCCATTTCACCCTGTCTTCGGCTTGTCTAAGGGCAGTAGTGACAGTAAGTCCTGTAATGTTCCTTACTTGATCGGACCAACGGGTGGGTGACCGTCCTCTCGGCCTCTTGCCATCCACTTTTCCACAAACAACCAGTTTCTCCAGGTTATCTGGCTGCCTTCGAGCAATATGTCCAAAATAGCCCAGGACTCGTTGGTAACAGATTGGTAATTTAAAATACATCCCGACAATTCGAACCCTTTACAGCGGTCGTTGTCAACGGGAGAAAAGGGGAGTATTTCATGAGTAACTACCGCGGTAACCAAAGACAATATTAAAGACGTAGTTACATTTTCAGTGCAACACTATTCCCACGACTATCACTGCATCATTGATGACATATACTCCATTTTCCACCCAACACTCCGGCAAAATTATACTCCAGGAAGCGCATTACATATGCAATCCCATCCACCATGCTGCAACGTCATTAATTCAAAGAAACCACAAGAGACCACCCGATAGACCTATATTCTGCCATCGAACTCCAGAATGATGTAAGGGACAATCAAATTTCAATGGAGATACGACACTATGTCTACGCGCGGGAGAACTCATGATTATCATAGACAAAATGTGGTAACCGCCGTGGTAATGTGAAGAAACTTGCACCTTTTTATTGGTAGACGTATGTGCCCCAGTTTGAAGCGGTAGTGTGAATTTAAGGCTTCCTTTTTGGGTTACATTTTGCTGGTGGCGGGAAAAGACATTTATTGGCATTGGTGTAATGTATATTTTATGTATTAATATTATCCTATCGCCGTCTACAAATGACTTGCTAAGACAAATTTTAATGCAATTTTGACTTGTGAAAATAATGATTTAAAATGTAGTTATAATTGAACGAATCATATTTTTAGGTCTCTGGCCGGCTAGAGATATAGAGTTGAACCAAGAGAAGTCTGCAACGATTTTGATAGCATACGTAGTGCGAATGTTATTTTGAACGTCAAACTTCTATGAAATTATGACGTATAAATGACACTTGCACTGCGTGGGCTATCAAAATCGTTGCAGACTTCTCTTGGTCTAACTCTAATGATACCAATTAAATTTATGGAACAGCATCTTCTTTAACTTGTTTTAATTTCTAATTTTACAAGAATAGAACTTGTCGACCATATACAGAGACAAATGATAAAAGAAAGAATAATGTTTAATCATGTCGAAAACCTACACCTATTTTTTTAAGATAAAGAAGGCAAACGAGCAGACAAAACGCCTGATGGTAAGCGATTACCGTCGCTCATGGACACCCGCAACACTGGAGGGGTTGTAAGTGCGTTGATGACTCTTAAGGTGGGCATACGGTAACGGTCCGGAAATAGCGCAGTCCATTTTAGTTTAGTTGTGCAAGGTGGGAACGTTCTCAAGAATCACACAGTTGAGGACTGCCAACCACCTGTGTCAATGGTGAAAATGGAAATGTTGTCGCGTACAGCGCTGTGGTATATTCATTTTAGCACTTTTTTTTAGTAAAATGGTACAAGTCACACGGGCTACCATATTGCCTAGTCTTTTTGTTCAAATCAAGTTCCAAAACGACTCAAAACTTGAGCCTAGAATCAAAAAACTCTGCGGTCTATTAAGACCTGTTCTACTTTATCAAAACCCTCACAACTCCCTTAAATTAAACACATCATATGGTCCTACAGAGAATTAACAAACTTCTGGGACATTGTGATACGCCTCGGTTAATGGACTCTCTAATTTCCCCTCATAATAACTTTCCATTTTTATTTTGTTTATGTTTTGGATGTCGCCTACGGGGATCGCTGCCTTAGAGGGATATTTTGTGTTCGTTGTTTATAACAACAACTTCTTTCTCCGTATCATTCAGCTACAATTGTTTGTTTATGAGATAAATACTCAATATGTTTTTATGGTACATCATTTTCATATTATTAATTTTTATTTTTTGCTGTTTACTTGCTTTCTGTTTTTCGCTCTTTAGCTAAATAGGACCGCGTGTTGTCTACCATAGTTTAATGTATATGCTTCTTTTGTTATTGGTGAGCACTAAAATAAATAAGTAACAAGTACAACATGAAAGTGCACTTTTGATTTCTTTTTCTACTCCAATAAATGTGTCAGACGTCAGACTGCAATCAGTCAGTGAGCAAAAGCAGTATTTACCCAAAATACTTTTCGGTTAATCATATAGATAGATTATTTTTACGTTGATGTTTTGCATAAAATTAGGTCTTAAAAATCTTCAAACTCGACTTCTTTTTGTACTTACCTTCGCTATAAAAAAAATTAAGCACCTTATTTTTCAACTGTTGCATAAAATACAATTAAACATTCGTTCTTTTTATAAAACGCTATAATGTACTCACCGCAAGCGGAAGTAAAACAGTTTCCGCATTACAGTTGTCTTGGTTACCGCTCATTAACGAAGTTCATAATAACATAGTATGTTATAGTAAAGATATCGGCTACACCAATTAGCAGTTATTCGGGAAGTACCTGAAACAAGGAAGGTTGACTAGCGTTAATTAGAGGCATATGTGAACAATTGTAATATTAATAGATGGTAAAGGAATATAAATAGGAAGCTTAACGATTAATTACCGGTGATGTAATGCTTAATATAAATGTACTAGACGGGCCCGCAGCTCCGCTCGCGTAAATGAAATAAAGAGTTTGTCTTATGTTTAGTTAAATACTTACCGACATTATTATGTATCCCTGCCAGGGTTTATAACTGTGATAAGGATTTCTTATTTGTCAAGTAGGTAGCCGTTATTTGGATAACTTAATTCGAAAATTTCTTATAACGTACGTAGGTATTTATTTAAAACTTGTTTTAACATAAAATTATTACTTATTGTTGTAACTGTTGTAAGCCTAGTTGCAAAAACGTTCATTAGATTACTTATTTTCCGCTTTAAGCCACGAATATGGACGACCACCACCCATAAATCGCCTTTTCATACAAACGTAGGTAGTCCCCATTTCTCTTTCTAGATCTTAACATTACTACGGCTAAGGTGACGCAACGATCCAAAGGACTCACCTGGCCTCCGATACCAGATCACGTCATGTTTCTTGCGATCTTGCGATAGCTCTCGCCATCGGGCGTCTCCCATTTTGTTGTCCCAAGTACGCTCGTCTCCCATTCTATAACTTTGTATTTTTGGCTCATCTCGGCAGCCCTTTCCCTGGACGAATGACAATGTTTGCCGAGCCATGAAAATCAATCTGAATAATAATAACTCATAAAGAAATTTAAAACAATAAAATACAAATTATTAACACGATAACCATACGATAATATTAATTTGATTGATATGTCATAAATGGCATAATTCACTCGTATGGGCTATGGACTAAGGTTGAGGTTGGCAGCACTTTTTATTTTACTTCGTGTAAAAAAACTCAGAAATACCTGTATACCAACATGACAAACATAATTTAGTTTACTTTAACTTACGGATTATTTGGTCTAATCTGTAGCACCGCCAAACGAAAGCAACCGAGAGTTCCCGAGAAATGGTCGAAGTCGTAAAATGAAGATTGTTATGAAAATTTCTTTTCTTCTTCCTCGCGTTATCCCGGCATTTTTGCCACGGCTCATGGGAGCCTGGGGTCCGCTTGACAACTAATCCCATGATTTGACGTAGGCACTAGTTTTTACGAAAGCGACTGCCATCTGACCTTCCAACCCAGAGGGTAAACTAGGCCTTATTGGGATTAGTCCGGTTTCCTCACGATGTTTTCCTTCACCGAAAAGCGACTGGTAAATATCAAATGATATTTCGTACATAAGTTCCGATGAAAATTTCTTTTCCTTATTGTAAATTTAAATACGCATCGAAAGCGATAGTTTTTATATTCTAGTTTTATTCTCATATGTAGATAATAGGTTTAAACAGTTTTTTCTTAGCATACGTGCGTTGTATTCGAGATACGTGTCAAAAACTTTTTTAGAATTTTGTAAGGCGCCATCTCTCTTCTTCGCTCGTTTTTTATCCCGTTCTGGTTTTTCAATTTTATATATATGATTTTTATGCATTGTACTATGTTTTTATCTGCAAATAAATGATTGATTGAATGAAGACAGGAGGAAGATAAGAGAGTAGTTTAGTAAATTACTGTCGCATCAAACAAATTAAAGGTGTCATTCAAATGGAAACTGCAGCTGCATTACTGTGGCGGCATTACAGTTGCGGCGTGGACGCGGCCGCTGTCACTGTGAATTTCCTTAATAAAATGAGTGACTTTCGGTGCCGCATTATATACTGTTATGATTCGAACGTTCAATCCGTCACTCATTCTATCACCAAGTTAATGCCGCAGCAGTCATAATTTATTTGATATAGGTATACAAGTCTACATGCAAATAAACATGCAAGTAAAACAGTATTTACAATTAAATTAAATTAGCAAAGTAATGTCGCAACAGTACCTAAATGCAGCTGCAATTGTTATCCGAAGGTCACCTCAAACAAAATATATTCACCACTTGACTGACTGGTAAGATTCATACAACGCGATAACCATAAGTACCATTAAGTTAGTTTGACTTATATCGTTGTTCAAGGACCAAGCGACCCTCATAACCCCGCATCCTAAATGAATTTACCTCAAATCACCGCTGATTCAACTACCTCAGTACCTCAAACGAACCCGCACCTCAAATTGGTAAATAGGGTTAAATGTTTGCCTTCGGGCGTCGATGCAGCAATTGGAGAATGGAACAGACTAATCGTCCGTCTGTCCTTACAGCGTTTTTACATTTACCGACCTGAGGGCCGACCGCGAACTACGTTCGACGTGTTGCCTCTCTATCGCACTTGTACATTCTTACGTAAGTGTAACAGGGAGGCAACACGTCGAACGTTGTTCGCTGTAGGCCTTCTGATATCGGATGTCGGATACGACCACAAAAAATCCCTTCTATTTATATTATAAATGTGAATTTAACTCTGTCTGTTACATCTTTACGCTTAATCCGCTGAACCTATTTAGGTAGACGATATTTGATATGGAAATAGTTTGAGGCCCCCGGAAGAACAGATTGTATCTATGCGGATCGGCATGCCGATGAACACATTATAGTAGAGATCTTATGATATTATATATGGAGAAAGCCTATGTAACTGTACATAATTAGGCATTCAAAACACTCTAGTGATCTTATTATGAATCTCGTTTCTCTCGTTTCATAAAACCATACTCATATTCTAATGCCTTTCATTATGCAACAGTCACATAAACTACTACATAACACCACGATGGATGTTAAAACTATTAGATTAGTTAATTTTCTAACGACAATATTACAGAATTGCTAACAAAACAATTACTCTCAAACATTCCCCCATTTTGAAGTCTGTTAACCACACAAACGCAATTTAAACTTAAAACGGATTTGATTTCCGTATGGCGGCCATTAAAGCCCAACTTTGCCTTCTATTTCGGTGCACACCGGTAAACCCCTAACTTCGCCGAAACTTTGTTCAACAAGTCGCCCACAATAGCGTTCTTTCCATGATAAGCTTTGATGTCTGACGTGAGCTCATCCCTCTATATTGCCAGAGATAAAGGAAAAATAACGACTATCAATCTCGTTGCCTATTATTCTAAACTGGAAACAACACAGTCGAGAACTGCAGCGGAAATATGTGTCACAGCACGAGTTTGTCAACTAAGTCGACTATCATCGTGTTTGATGGCGCTCATGTGTTCCTGATTTATTTCGAATGAAGAAATCCTAAGAAATATTTGCATAACAGTAACAAAAATTGGGACTTGTGAACTATGGCGCATCGGACAACAGGTGGGTTTGTAACAACAAAATGGGTTTTAGGATACCTATTGATCAAAATTGATTTCCTTATTATACCTATTTAGGGCCACTTGCACCATTCCACTAACCCGGGGTTAACCGGTTAAACCTGGAGTTGCCATGGTTACCCATACATTTTGACACTAGGTCAACGGTTTAACCACTTAACCCCGGGTTAGTGGGACGGTGCAAGTGGGCCTTAGTGTAGGTATTTTTTGTACTCAATGAATTCGGATACGTTTATTTCAGTGTAATAATAAAAAAATGGTAATACTGGAGGTACTTAACAAACACACACTACTTCTTATGTTGCTGTTTTCTGTATATTATTGTCTTCTTGTCTTCTGTACATTAAAATGATCTACAGTAGATTCTTCATAGGTTTTAGAAGCATAATTTCTTAACATCTATTGGTGTATTCCTCTTAACTGCCAACGATTTAATAAACAGTGCAACGCCATCTAGTGAGTTCTCTGAACAAATTACAGGTGACGGCATCGCGCTCTTATTTGTAGACCTTAAACCACACAAAATGGAGTCAAAACGGGTCTAAAGCGTTATAATTTCATAATTTTTAGCTAATTCTAAGTTACAGCTGGGTTACACCTGCTGTGGTCACGGATGTACCCTTATCAATAAATATGTGTACCGAATGCGAGAGTTTAAAGTGTTACAAAATGGCGTCGTACCCACGAATATAGTTGTCGTCACAAGTTCGCTACACTGAGAGAAAAATCACCACCAGGAATTAATAAACAGTTCTGTACTGGGGGAAAAAAATGAAGTTTTAGTAATAATCATGGAAGTTTCACTATTTCTGTAAAATTTATTTATTTCTACAAACAGCTCAGTAATACTAAATCTAATTTCAGCAAACAGACTTTAGTAAATGGAGCATTAAACAAAGTTCAGTATTTGTTACAATCCATTTTTATTACTACTAAAATTCTCCGATTTTTACTAGTAAAGTTTGTGATTTTTGGAAAAAAGCATCTGTGATTTCAAGTTATGATTTTAGTAAATGTCTCACTTACATAGTTTTGTAATATCTAAAAAACGAGTTCGCGGGAATAACATTACCCCATTTAAAATAACAATTCAGTTGTTACTATAGCGACATTACAAAGTTTACTGGTATTTAGTAGATAGACTTGTTGTGTTTATGTTCATTGTTGTACCAATCACTAAACGAGTTTTGTAATACCAACACAGCGAAACGAATGTTAGTGATTTTAGTAAAATTTACTACTTGCTACGTTCATTTGGTTAGAGTTAGTATTGTGTCGGATGTCGGGCGGGCGTGTCTCGTGTCTTCTTTGTTTAAAACATACTTAAGTTAAATAATAAATTTAGGATATATTGTGGGCCATGGACATATTAACCCGCGACCTACTGTGTAGTTGGGGTCTACAGGAATATATTGTTCTGCAACTTCTAGCTAGCTGTTGTTATTCTAGTGATAATGACATCAAAGGTAAATCTAAACTGTTTGCAATTCCAACCTCCCTAGCACAGGTGCGCCGCGAGAGCATGTTGCGCGCGTAATAACTACTAGTCTCTTTCTGACTGTATGAATAAGAAAGGAATGGGTAGAATATCTCGACAGGCTTTTATAGTGCCTCTTTAGTACAGAGATATACTACCAAATGCTTTTTTATTCATACAGACAGAAATAGAGACGGGTAGCTACCACGCGCGCGACATGCTCTCGCGGCGCCCGTTTGCTAGGGGCGGAGGAATTGCAAACAGTTTAGTTTTTGCCTGTGACGTCATTATCTCTAGAATAACAACAGCTAGCTTGGAATCGCAGTACAGTTTAGTAAAACCTATGACGTCATCGTCTCCGACATTGCTAAAGCACGCTTAGAATTACAAAACGGTTAGTTTTCACCCATGACGTCATCACCTCCGATATTGCTAAAGCACCTCTCGGAATAACAAAACCAAATTTCTGAAATTACTCTAGCATACTTCAAATTACAAATATAGAAGTTGTATTTCCTACCAAATGGAAATTGCAAAAGTCAATTTGTTCCTATTAGTTGACTCTCCTTGTCCCCGGATTAAGTTTTATTTTTGTAATTCTAAGTGTGTTTTTGTTAGTTTTTTCTCTCAGTGTACTCTGTAAGATTGATGGTCGTTATCATTTATTTATCTCTGTCCGTTGTGAATTATTTAGTTACGTCAGTTTGCCCTCAGGTGCTGTAAAAGGAGTCCTTCTATTATTCAAACCGGTTGAAATTAAAGGAGGAAATGTAACCAAGTGGAAATGTTTCTCCTCTTATAAGTATTTATGTACTTTATTATGTAATTTTCTATCCTTCCGTTCAAGACAGATAAATGACCATAGCTACTAAGCTAAGTACCTACTTTTGACTTGCAAAAAAGATATTATGGTAATTTATTTGCCTGCAACATTTTTAGGAATCCGTAGCCATAATGACATAATACATTTTAAATTAATCCTTATTGCGAAATAAAACGCCAAAAAAATTGTTAAGCGGATGAGGTGTACAAAATTACCTCCATACGCTCTTATTATCTTAACAATAAAGTTGTGTTTAGCTATAAATGATTTATAAACCCAAGCTTCAGTACAGTCACCACCAAAAGTACACTCAACTCCTAAGCCCCTTATCTCACAAGTGCACTATCAAACGAACTTGCCAAACGAGTTAACGCGACTCTGTATTACAGTTTGGGACTTACAAAGTGAACCACATGAAGGGAATTAAACGAGCTTAATGAAGCAACCTACAAGCAACACTTACATGGTTATTAGTCGACCTTAATTCATTGTAGTAAGGTTCAGGATTTGCCAGCTGGTCGTCCACATCAACTGGTGGGCTCTGATCTTAAAATGAACAATAAATATACTAGTAGTTTTGTTTTACTCTCCTCAAAGTCAGCTATCCTACCATACAAGTTTCATTCTATTTTTCGATGAGGTTTTTTTTGATGAATTTTTGTACCACTTTTTTGCCATTTGCACAAAATTTGCCAAGTTAAGCCGCGGCCGACCAAGAGCAGCGAAAGCTACTAAAAGTCAGCTACCCCCACAGGGTAGGTATTTTCTATTTTTTTATCAGGTGTATCCCATGCAACCGGCCACCGGACTATTATTTTTTTAGGATTAGTAATTAGTAAGAATCTCGCAATGAGAATATATCCGGTACGATATTCGAAATAATGAAATCCTTCGAATGTCACTCACTATTAACTTCAAAAATACCGTATAAAATTCCTGATTTAGAAACTCTCGATCTTCTGCAGAATTTCCTAATCTAAAAATTGAAGTATTGTACATAATACCCGCCCCAAGCGTGTTTAGTCGGCTGGATATTAAACATTGGAGCGCAAAATTGCCGCAGGCTTGAACTTTGCGTGATAAACAGATCATTTTCGCTTCATTACGATGAACATCCAATATTATCTAATTTATGCCCAAATTAAATGCTGGGATAAAGTGGAAATTTAGCTCTGAATTTGTTGAATTGGAAACAAATGTCAATATTGTTTCACGGATGATGATGAACAAATAAAAAAAAATCGGAGAAGTGCGAGTCGGACTCGCCCACCGATGGTTCCGTACTTTTTAGTATTTGTTGCTATTTGTTGGTAATAGAAACCATCAAAAACATTACATGTAAAAAGATGCAAGTCTCGCAATGCAATTCTTCTACTACAAGAAAGTTTTGAGATGTTATGTGAAACCAAGTCGGTTATTTAAGTCAGTGCCAGGGGGTGTTAAACCGTATCAATAAGATATCTTTAATTTTTAATACGTATAATGACTTGGCCATCGCATGGCTGCATAATGACACAAGAATCATCGTCAACTAATAAAAATAATTAAACGTAACGCTAGCGCACTAATCGCATGCAGTTTGAGCATTATACATATTTACGATTACGGTACGAGTTAAGCATTATGTGCGATTGCCAAGTCATTATATGTATTAAAAATTAAAGATATCTTATTGATACGGTTTAACACCCCCTGGCACTGACTTAAATAACCGACTTGGTTTCACATAACATCTCAAAATTTTTTTGTAGTAGAAGAATTGCATTGCGAGACTTGCATCTTTTTAAATGTAATGTTTTTGATGGGATCTCATCTCTTTTTGTAGGTTGTCCTTCTTTTCGGGTACCACTTCTTGTACCACATTTATCAATGCTCATATTCATACCCATCCCGCACTATACTCGTACTCATATCTATACAATACTCATGGCCATACCAAACTATACTTATACTCATACAATACTCAATACCCAAGGATTCCTACAACTCCCACACCATACCCGCACTTATACCTATGCCATACTTATTCATATCCTTACCATACCATAGCCATACCATACCTACTTATACTATACACATATAATAACTACATATACACATCTTCATACTCACATCGTACATCACAGACCTTTACTTTACCTACTATTTGTTGGAACTGCAACAGTAACTTTGTAATACCATATATTTATATGGGACTATAAACTTACTTATGCAGTTCTTAAATCATTAAAACGTGACTGATATTGCAATATTTTTAGGTTTTCTATGGCTTGATAAGCTGAAAACTACTTATGTTTAAAATTTGAAGCTTGTAGGTATGCTAGAAGTACCTTAGAATTATGATGATCGTGAGTGAGTGTGTCAGTGTCGAAACTAAGGAACTTTGACGTACAATAATTCTTAAACTACAAGTTCAAATTGAATGTTTTTGAGAATATATCTAAAGCATGTTAAGCCCTATATGTCACTGAAAATTCAGGGTTCTAGCTTTAGCCAGCACAAAATTACAGGACGTCGAATATCGCCTGAAGCGCTTCGGGAAAAGGATGGTACGGCCGTGCGTCTTTGTTTTGCTCGACTTGGCGGGGGCACTGCCGTGCCCCCAGATACATCATCTGTGAAAATTTCACTACCACGGTTCATGAGATACAGCCTGGTGAGTCTGGTCACAGACAGACAAGACGGACAGTGAAGTCTTATTAATAGGGTCCCGTTTCTACCCTTTGGGTACGGAACCATAAAAAGCATAGTATTGATAGTATAGTAAAACACTCTTAAAGGCAGAAGATTATGAAGTCACCATATAACGCGTCGCGAACGGGAAAGCGTACCTGTATAATATACCTACTTATATATTTTCTTATTACATAGGAGACAAAAGAGCAGCGAATCGATCACGTCAGCGGTAAGCGATTACCGTCGCCCATGGACACCTAGCTGCAACACCAGAGGCAAATACTTACGTTCCTTTCTTAAAAGTTTGAAGATTGTATAATATTGTCCGTGATAATACAAGTTGCAGGGCAAATAGTATTAATGTATGTAATACTGTAATACTATACTGTGATAATTATTTAGTAGAAAACAATGAAGCTTTCTATTAAAAAAAAGAGAACTTTCGACGGTAGGTTTAGTTACCGACCCTTAGTATATTTCTTTGTCTGATAAATAATAAATAAACTAAAGTTAGAAACCGATACGGCCCTAGAGAAACAATATAAGACATATCGACTAAAAGTTAGGACAGACGCAAAGTGCTTTTACTGGTAACGTACATTTGACAAGATATTTACATGATTTAGGGTATAAGTTGGATCAAAATAGATAAAATTGGAGACATCGCGTGTCTAGCATAACTCAAGGGAACTTAGACGATAGGGTAGCCTATTGTCACGGATGCTTTGCAAAACAATTCGAGACGTGTCGGTGTCGTCAAGATATTGTTACCGATGATTTGCAATACAATTCGAGACGTCAAGTTATAAACGAGAACTGAAGTAGTTCTCCAATATTGCAGTCGAAAAGCGGTCCATTATTTCATTAGCAGTTTATCGTAAAGAAAATACCACCGAATTGAAGCCATACTAACAGTTGAAACATCACAAAGTCCTTCACAAAGCGGAATATCAACTGAAACGAAAATACACAGCGAAAAAGGTAGAAAAATTCTGGCCATTATGGTTCCTGCCCGTCAAAACGACATCACAGATGACCATAGACTAAATTACATGTGCATTCTAGAGTGCATCGCGAAAAATGTCCTTTTCACACATTTTAGAGAAACGAGTAAGAGAAATGGGTTTTATAAATTCATTTCGCAGCTGACGGGGCGTCGACTTTTTAATTACTTTTATAATTAAAAGCAACCTGTGTCGGGACATTGTATGAATTTGAAGAAACCCAGCAACAACGTCATCATTCAAATGTAGACTCTTCGTGTCTTACACAAGGTATTATTTACTTTGACAGGAGCAAAATGAGATACAACAAGCACAGAATTGCTTCTCAATATGTCACGTTCGTGTTCGATTGTGGGAATGTTTGTCTTTTGTTTATTGGATCCATTTTGATTCGTCGCGATCACGGAGGGGCAAAAGTAAATGACTGCCGAATGTCACGCTCAAGAATTGTGCATTAAATTATTTTCATTGAACTCTATTTGAATGGTGATAGAGGTGCCAATTTTGAGAATTAAGTGAGTGGACAAGTCACTATATATACACCTTATAAAACAAAGTCCCCCGCCGCGTCTGTCTGTTTGTGTGTTTGTTCGCAATGAACTCTAAAGCAGATTTTCATGCGGTTTACACCTATCAATAGAGTGATTCTTGAGAAAGGTTTAGGTGTATAATTTGTTAACCCGTGCAAAGCCGGGGCGGGTCGCTAGTTATACTATAAATTGAACTTGATGGAAGGATATTGAAGGAGTCACTAGGAGGTTAGAGAGTGAGTTGCATTCATACGTTAACTAGAGCATTTTAATCGGATTAAATTGGAAATGTGATGTGATATATATGTGAAGACTGGCGGGCAACAGCACAGGACCGAGATCAATGGCGAGCAGTCGTGTTGGAGGCCAAGACACACTTTGGGTCTCTGCGCCAGAGGAGTAGGTAAATAATATTTATTTATAACATAACACACTTCATCCACGGAACTCTACGGAATCACTAGTTTTATGGTTATAGTTTATCCGCTGCTAAATGTAGTGATACAAGTTTATTTATAGATATTTCCATAGGCCTGATATTAGTACCTAATAAAGCGGTCTGGGCCCTAAAGCCTTCATATTCGCGGATCAAAAGTTAAGCCAGATTGGAGCGCGCTCAACATCGCTGGTCCACACAAACTTTACCTTTAACTTTAATAGATGTAGCATAGCTAGGGTTTGTGTTTTCGCATGCCAGTTGCTGGTGAAGTATGCATGTGCTTCTTAATTGCTAAGTCCATCTTTTGTACCATATTTTATGCAAAATAAAGATATTTGATTTTTGATTTGATTTAGTAGTAGTAGTAGTAGTAATCACTTTATTGTACACAACACAGGTTTACACAAATAAATTACAGTAATGGAAGTACAAAGGCGAACTTATCCCTATAAGGGATCTCTTCCAGCTAACCTTCGATTAGATGAGAGGAAAACTCCAGTCAGGTCAGATAGACAAACTTACGGGATGTACAGTAATATTTAGAAAAAGATGATTTACATGTTTAGTTTGCAATATGTGTGTCGCTAGTTTCTGATTCCAAAAATGTGTGTGGGAATCGGCTATAAAGCGAAATTTGAAATCGCATCGTAGTCGTCTGAGTCGAATGTGTGTGTGTGTGTCTGAGTGAGTGAATGGACGTTTGAATGGTTGATGACGTTGAAGTTCTGTACTATAGGAAGGTTAATGCCCACGGTATATTAACTTCAAAATTGTCGATTGCTGAATTTACCATTCAAACTATTAACTGCACAGCCGTAAACCTTATTGTGAAGATATAAGGTCTATTATACCGATGGTCAGTTAAGAGGTTGTTATTATATACGGTGTTATTTTTGTAACAACTCAACATTGTCCAAACCCTCCGGCTGAAGTGTAGATTTATCATACTCAAGCCTTTTTCCGAAAGGGCATTGACCTCAATTTCATGGGATGATTGGCCTGAACAAGCGTGTTGAATTCTACACATGAGTGAAAATTTTGACTAGAACTTTCGTGGCGATAGTTGCACTGATCCTGGTTATTAAATAACCAGGATCAGTGAAACAGAACTTAAATTAGAATGCCTTGCAAAAGCGCTGAATATTCCTCCGTGTTAGAAATAAAACAATGTAATTGCACCTTTGTGGTTATTATTTGTGTCATTGACAATGACATGTAGTTTAAAACTTACTTCCGCTTCCGGCATTGTGTCATTATGTCATCATTATCATCACTACTGTCTCATTCGTGTCTTATTGCCCTTGAATAAATTCAAAGCTCAGCTCCACCAATGGCTTACTCATAGAGTATTTTACTCAATAAACGAGTTCTTTGCTTACAAAGAAGACTCTGTAATATATTAGTTAAGTTAGTTGCATGATAGATTTAGTCCTTTAATTTTAAGTTTTTCATTTGATATTCGCACGCCAGAAAAGGCGTAATATGTAGAACTATTTTGTACCTACTTAAGACCACTATGTAACCATATTACTGCGAATAAACCATTTGTATTTGTATTTGTATTCTTGCTAGAGTCAGACCAAGAATAGTCTGCAGCGGATTTGATAGCCCACGCAGTGAAAGTGTTATTTTAAACGTCAAACTTCTATGAAATTATGACGTATAAATGACACTTGCACTGCGTGGGCTATCAAATCCGCTGCAGACTTTTTTTTGGTCCGACTCTAATATGTAATGGCGATTGTAATATAAAATAAAACTCACATTACCAACTTAAACTGTTTTCTGCTTTGAACTGGTTTTGATACGACTTTGTCGATCGTCTTGCTGATTGGCGCGCATCTCACGCACGAGTTTCACTTCATTTCGAGTGCACCAATCACGAGCAACCTTCAAGTTCGCATCAAAATAACATCAAAGCCATAAATGCAATGTAGTTGTGATTTTCTTAAATTTTTAAACGGACGAGAGTTATTTTGAAACAACTCCGTAATTAAACATATTTTTTTCCTTCTTCAGTAAGTACTTACTCAAACTGCGAATTATATCTTTTCACGACTTTCTACGACCACGTGTATCTTTTTTTTCCACTGCTCAAAATATGTACACAATACGATCCTTCCACGTGGATCATCAAAAATTCGCATTATGTTTATTAAAAGTTTGTAGAGCCGCCGGAAAAATACTTTTTTAATACCGTTTCCATTCGTTCTCGATTCCAGCGAATTGATGTTTTATATTAACTGTTAAAGCTAGAGTTTGTATTCCTATAGCTTATCCGCGCGTTTTTAACCTAACCTAACCAGTGAAATGAAAATGAAATGAAATGCGTTTAGTGTAACCCGAACTAGCGTGAGGTCAAAAAATTGCTACGAAATGTCACGAATCGCTCATTGACCGAGGGAAAGCGAAGGTCTTTGTTTCAGCTTAGGCAAAAATTATTTCATATGTCCGGATGTTCTCGCCTACAGCGGGCGCAGCATAGTTCCATTTTTATCGTCTATCACTATGCCCGTCACTTTCGCACTTACATACTTGTTAGAATGTGACAAACATGATGACAAGCGATAAAAATGCGTCCGTGCTACCGCCGCAGGTCGCATTTTTCAGCCGATTCTTGTGAAATTTGGTGAGCAGGTTGGTTTTGGTTTAAGCAATTGGTCGTGGAGCGATTGCTATAACAGAACTAAAGGTCCAGTGCCAGTGTCGCCTGTTCAGTTATTAATGGAAACTTTTAATTGCCATTTACTAGTTCAGTTGCATGGAAGAATGACTCGGATCATCATTATTTATAAATTGTAATATAAAAAGTACACGGGTCGTCATTTCTATTGTAAAAGTACAATTGAAATATAAAAATAAACCGGCTAAGTGCGAGTCGGACTCGCGCACGAAGGGTTCCGTACCATTACGCAAACAAACGGCAAAAAATCACGCGTGTTGAATGGGAGCCCCACTTAAATATTTATTTTATTTTGCTTTTAGTATTTGCTGTTATATCGGCAACAGAAATACATCATCTGTGATAATTTCAACTGTCTAGCTATCACGGTTCATGAGTTACAGCCTGGTGACAGACAGACGGACCGCGGAGTCTTAGTAATAGGGTCCCGTTTTTACCCTTTAAAAACAGCAATTTCAATCATCAGTAAACGTAAGCGATTAAGTCCAGTTTTAGTAAATGACCTTCAAAAGTGTGTACGAAAATACATACATACATATACATACATACAATAACGCCTACTTCCCGGAGGGGTAGGCAGAGAGTCATCAGAGACCACGGATTTCCACTTGCTACGATCCTGACATACCTCTTTCGCTTCCTTCACTTTCATATAACATTCCTCATACGAAAATGTTGTAATATTTCTCATATATATCACAATATACAACATATTGAAATATACAACATATTGATAACAAAACCAGCTATTTCCCTATTTAGCCAAACAACTAGTTAGCCGTATCCGAACATGTCGGCGAACAGTGATTTACGTGCAAACTTTCAACATGTTCACAAGATTTACCGCCTTTGTGCGGTCAGCGGATTAGGATATGAGGTTGTGAGATGTGACACTTTCAGGAATATCACATAATTATAAAACAAGCCGTGGAACGTCACATATCTTTACTATTTCATATCTAGTGAATCTCTAATTCATTTCCCGAATCGCACCGAAAGTCCCCGCCGCGTCTGTCTGTCTGTATGTTCGCGATAAACACAAAAAAACCGGACAAGTGCGAGTCGGATTCACCCACCGAGGGTTCCGTACTTTTTAGTAATTGTTGTTATAGCGGCAACAGAAATACATCATCTGTGAAAATTTCAACTGTCTAGCTATCACGGTTCGTGAGATACAGCCTGGTGACAGACAGACGGACGGACGGACGGACGGACAGCGGAGTCTTAGTAATAGGGTCCCGTTTTACCCTTTGGGTACGGAACCCTAAAAACTACTGAACGAATTTTCATGCGGTTTTCACCTATCAATAGAGTGATTATTGAGGTGCGTTAAAATATATAGGTAATTTGTTAAGATTTTGTGTAAATTTGTTGTTTGTTTTTTAGGGTTCCGTACCCAAAGGCTAAAACGGGACCCTATTACTAAGACTTCGCTGTCCGTCCGTCCGTCCGTCCGTCCGTCCGTCCGTCCGTCCGTCCGTCTGTCACCAGGCTGTATCTCACGAACCGTGATAGCTAGACAGTTGAAATTTTCACAGATTATGTATTTCTGTTGCCGCTATAACAACAAATACTAAAAACAGAATAAAATAAAGATTTAAATGGGGCTCCCATACAACAAACGTGATTTTTGACCAAAGTTAAGCAACGTCGGGAGTGGTCAGTACTTGAATGGGTGACCGTTTTTTTTTTTGCTTTTTTTTTTGTTTTTGTTTTATATGGTACGGAACCCTTCGTGCGCGAGTCCGACTCGCACTTGTCCAATTTTTTTTTGTTGAATTGTTGATCAACCCGTGCGAAGCCGGGGCGGGTCGCTAGTGGTTGATAAGTTTATTCATACATACCTGGTAATGTTTATCGCAAATAAAAGATTCTTATTCTTACACAAGGATGATGATGAAATGGTTAGGATAGAAGGGCACAGCGTACCCAAAGGTATGAATAAAGTATGGTCCTTAAACCTCTAATTGTACTACGGTTGCTTAGATGTATGGTATAGAAAATGTATAATATCTATTTATATGTAACTCTGACACTGACGGCACGAATGGATTGTACAAGTTACATCTAATATTAATATTTGAATGAATTGTTTATATGAATAAACGTTAAAAAAACCGGTCAAGTGCGAGTCGGATTCGCGTTCCAAGGGCTTACATTACCCAATTTTTAACAATTTTTAATGTATTTTTTATGTGGAACGTGAATGTAATGTCTTTTAAAAACCCGTAGGATCAAAACTAAGTAATTAAGTCCGACTCACACTTGACTGCACATTTCTAATAGGTTTTCCTGTCATCTATAGGGCTAGAACTATTTTGTGTACCTATTTTTTTCAAAATTTTAGACTCAGTAGTATCAGACGCACGAGTGATCCTATAAGGGTTCCGTTTTTTCCTTTAGAGGTACGGAACCCTAAAACTGATTGTGATTTAGGAATTATTTCGATGTTTGGTAAAAATACTCACTACATTTATATCAATTTCTTATGTATCTTAGAGCGGGAAGTACTTACTTTATCACAATAGGGTAGGATAAATAACATCATAACTTTTTATGATAGCCATAATGCCGTTTCCACAGGGCGGGGGTTTATGACCGCTTCCAGATCTGGCAATATTAGTTGGTGAGAGTAGTTTTATATAGCCTGGTGCCGTAATAGTAGTTTATGTGACTGATACATAATTAAGGGCATTAAAATACGAGTGTGAGTTTATGAAAGGAATGAGATGGCAATTCGTTTATGAAATGAACGAATGAGTTTCATAAAAGGATCACACGATTGTTTTGTTCCACAGAAAATATAATTTTCCGTTGAGGTACAAAAATACCATACGCTGTTGTAGCTCGAAAAAATTGCGCTTTAATTGTACAGAATGAAGTAAAAAAAATCGGCCCATTGAAAAAGCATTATTGAAAACTATTAAAAGTAGTATATGAAAGAAAAAGTGACTAACGGCCCGATTCGAACTTTAAGATACGTATACGTCTAATAGGTACCGTACCTATTGCGTCTAGATACGATATGGATTAGAAATGTCAGTGTCAAAAGTGATGTTTCTTCAAACATAAACACCACTTTTCACACTGACATATCTAATCCATATCGTATCTAGACGTAATATTTGACGTAAGTATGTATCTTAGGCCCACTTGCACCATTCGACTAACCTGGGGTTAACCAGTTAAACCTGGAGTTACCGCGAGTGGAGTTTAACCGCTTAACCCCGGGTTATTGGGATGGTGCAAGTGGGCTTTAAGGTTTGAATCGGGCCGTTATACCTCCAGTGTTCAAAGTAGAGCTGTTCCCTTGCTATGCCTTTTATTGAAATAAGATATAGGTAAGCTTAATTTTTGTTTTAGTTTAAAGCTTGTCACATAAATACTTTAAAAAAATAAGACAATTCTAGGTCTACCATAAAGCAATGCATTATTTACCCATTTAAATCAAATCACAGCCTAACCAACAACCAAATCAAATTACCCGTAAACGGCAGTTTAAAAATCCCGTCCCCAAGCAAACACCTAAAGAAGTCTGGCTAATGAAATCATCCGGGTGTTTAGGCAAATACAAATTGAATCGGGACCGCGCCGTCAGCGTCTGCTACTTAAAGACGTTTACATATTACGACTAATTAGTAATTAGTACTTTTGAAATGGGGATTTTTTTTACTAACTAAGTAACTAATATGGCTTAGCGGCCCAAAGAGGGTATTGGCCTCCGAAACGAGAGTACACCACTTTTCCCGATCCTGCGCCGTTTCCTGCCAATTATCGGCTTGATAATTTTTTTACTTATGTAAAAAGTAATGAAATAAACGCATTTGTATTTGTATTTGTATTTGTATTTTGTATTTGTACTTAATGAATTATTTTATTCGGGTATGAAAAAAAGTAGAAACAAGGCAGCAATCCATAGTTCGTGACCAGTAACGCTAGCTTCGTCAGTGGACACAAATTACCTATGTACATTTAATAATGTTGTACAAATTGAAGCATTAGTGCTCCCCTAAGTGTCGTTTTTACGGCCCTTTTCAAACAATGCTTATAAGTTGTCACAGCGATACCACAGCGGTATCGTATCTGTGTGACATCTTATAATATTGTTGGGACTGGGCCGTTAGTCGATTGATTATTCGAGATTGGAAAAAAATATGATAGCACTTTGATTTTATGATACATTGAGCACAATATATCCGATGTGATTTCAAATAGATCTTCATTTTATATTACCTAATAATACCTATACCTTACTACTGTTCTGGAGACCTCGATGGGAAGCCGGAGGGATGGAAAACCACGAGTCAGATGGTCGGACGACATTAGAAATACGGCAGGGCCGACCTGGCATAAAACCGCCGCATACAGAACAACATGGAAATCCATGAAAGAGGCATATGTTCAGCAGTGGACGCAAATATGTTGAGAAGAAGAAGAAGATATACCTTAACGAAAAACATAAAGCTTGGGGAAAAAACCATTTAACGACGCGCAGAAAAGTGTAATACGGTATTCTGAAGAGATTACACACATATATTCTGTTTGCTTCGAGTTTTTATGATCTTGAATAGCAAAATTGAAAACTGACAAGAATTTCCTTCCAAACACCTTCTAGAGAAGTCTGACTAATGAAATCGTCCAGCTGTTTAGGTAAATCCAAATTGAATTGGAAACCGACTAGAGTCAGCGTCTGCCTACTTAAGGGTTTTACACTCGACGACTAATTGGCACTTGAAACGGAATTTACAGTCGATTGAGCCACTTACGTTTTACTAGCTGTTGCCTGCGATTTCGCTCTTCTGGGATTTGTTAATATCATTTTCTTATCGAACCTACACATTTCACCGTTTTATACAATAATAGGGCTATGTTAGGCGTAAAAGTTTGGACTAACTTTGAGAGACCGATGGCGACACGGACATTCAAAAAAAATATTTTAGACAGAGAGGCGAGGACATGTTGCTGAGTAAGAAAGAGAGGGAGCGCTCATGACTAAATAAATAAAGCAACGCTTGAGTAGGTGCACGTATTATGTCATGCTCCATGAAATGTTTATCGTCGTCACTGACTCATGCCGATACCTTTTTCCCTAAAGCCAATTTTTTCTGATAGTAAATCAAATTTAATGAGTGGCTGCGGGATAAGTGTAGCTGGACTGGTTGGGATTAGTGTTTATTCAATAAACTTTATTGCGAGTTTCAATTTTTTGCTAGGAGACAACGCATGGGAAATACGTTTAGACGACGCTCTTGAGGAGTCAACACACGCCTGTGATCGAAATGCCGATCGGCCATTGGTCTATACAGTCATCGCAGTCGATGTAGACTGTAGACTTCCTCCTCAGAATAACTTCTTTGGTCGCTGCAACTATCATCTGCAAAGATGCTGTGGTCAATGATGCTGATATTTTTTGCTACTTCTGTTTAGTCAAGAGTATCAGGACGCGTATGAGGCACACATCATATTTGCCGTATCGTATCCGTCTCGCCGCCGTCATATCTAAACCCCCCTTTCTCGGACAATGGGTATCGGCGAATCCGAATGCGCTCCACGTAGCCGCCATGTTTAAAATTAGCGCGGCTTGTTCCAGCCAGTGGAATTAATTGAAAAAGTCTATTAGCAATGCTTGTTCAAACAATAACGGTCTGCTGGATTTCATACAAATATTGTATATTGAGCTCTTTGTTATAATTAGGGGAGTTTTTATGTTTGTAGCTGAATGTATTTCTTTTTTAGAAAGGCTTTTGCTGAGTGGAAATAACGCTAAAGAATTTCGTAGAAAAAATATACGCAATAGGATTTAAAATAATGATTGAGGATTTTTTCAACGGCTGTTTTTCTGATTTCTCTTTGATTGAGTAGTAGTAAAACATTTTTTATGCCAAAACGTTTCTTCGACTTGTCAAAAAATAACTGCGGTTTACGTTTTTCTAACTAATATCTAGAGTGCTTAATTTGGTGTAAATCAATAATGTAATTTAAATACCTATTATTGTTGAAAAAAACTTAAATAAAGAACTATTATATCTATGCAAACTGCATCAGGTCATATACGAAACTGCATAAAAAACAATTAATAAACAACATTCAATACCTACTCTTTCGATCTTGACTTCATTAGCAACATTGTTGTACAGTCCCCATCAGATATATAGGAGCAGCCAAGGCACTCACAAATACCTGAACACGCCTCTATCGTCAAGGCGTTAAAGTCCAAATATCTTTGAACAACTCGGCCATCTAATGGTGACTGCACCATTATTCTTACAATTCGCAAACCCATTGCCAAGACGTAAGGTCCAATTATCAGTGTACTGTTATGTACCATAAACAACAGCACAAAGAATACTTTAATAATAAAATGACGTAATCTAAAATTATGCGCATGCCAATGACCGGTGCCAGATCCCAATAAGGCATGGTGCTTCCTGGCGACGACAATGGAGGAATCGCAACACCAAATTGAGCGCTATATGGCTCATATTTGGCTTGAGCAAAGAGAATAGATAGTAAAGAGGGGTCCTGTCATAGTAAATTTTGTAGTCACACACGACCAAAACTCAAAATGAAAACGTATAAAAGTATCAAAAAAAAAATTAAAATAATGGATAAATGATTTTATTATTTTTATATCATTTTGACCCACGTTCATTCACTGATGTGTTAAAATTGTTCAATATGAAACGGTGTCGTCACCGCCATCTAGCCGAGGATAGGCCAAAGGTGTATGCGCCATCTGTACGAGAATGACTTTTTCTTGACTTCCGAGGCACGTTTTTTCCTTAGACTTTATTCATCTTATACAGTTACATATGTCTTTGGCTTGAGGAAAGTACAATCAGCAACATTCTTAACGTTATCTGTCCATCGGTGGACCTTATGCCTTTTGCAATTAGGTTTACCTATAGACAGTTAACAGTGTGGGTGATGGTACACTGTTTGATAAAAATTGAGGTTTAAATACGTATTGTTTAAAGAGGCTTGAGATTTTTGGGCTGGTTTTTATTGTATTGTTGTTTTTTTCTTCGGATTTTGATAAAGTTTGGTAAGTTTGGGCACATTGCCCGTAGAACCGATGGCCATTGGGGCGGAAAAGTTCTCGAGTGGCGACCACGTACCGGAAGGCGCAGCGTGGGTAGACCCCCCACAAGGTGGACTGATGACCTGGTAAAGGTCGCGGGAGTCCGCTGGATGCGGGTGGCGCAAGACCGGTCATTGTGGCACTCTGTCAATCTTTGGGGGAGGCTTGTGTCCAGCAGTAGGCATCCTCTGGCTGATATGATGATTATGATGATGAAGTTTGAAGCGCTCTTCATTTTGAGTGGAATAAACAGGAGATCTACTTTAATCTTTCTTATTTACATTTTAATTTTCAACTATAAAAGACAAGGTGTGTGTGTGTGCGTGTGTGGTGTAATGTAAAACCATAAACCTATGTTTAAAGTAAAGTTATAACAGTAGATTTTATTCAATTATTCACATCAGAAACAGAAACTCCTCCTCCTCGACACAAACTTACTAAACTTTATCACTACTAACTCCAGACTAAAGTGATCTTTCATCTATTGTACTAAACATAGATTAATCCCTCAAGTTCCAGCCAATATGGAGCACAAGTACAGATTAATTAATAGACGAGCGATACGGACGCTCGGACTAAGTTCAAACTAGATTATAGTTGATACGGTAGATTGGAGTGCACCTTTATTGCCTTTGTTATTGATTAAGGGCCACCCCACATCTGGCGTCTTTCGGGCGTCGGCGTCGGTCAGCGCTATGGAAAATCACGTCGCTGCGCAGTTGCGTCGACGTTGCGTCGACGTTGCGTCGAGCAGGGCCATAGAGTTGTAGACGCCGACGAGACGCCGACGCTCGAAAGACGCTAGATGTGGGGTGGCCCTAATAGCCCAATAGCTGTGTGTATTTTAAAACTAGCAACCCGCCCCGGCTTCGCACGGGTTACACAAAACCTTAACAAATTATACACCTAAACCTTCCTCAAGAATCACTCTATTGATAAGTGAAAACCGCATGAAAATCTGTTCGGGAGTTTTTGTGTTTATCGTGAATATACATACACACAAACAGACAGACGCGGCGGGGGACTTTGTTTTATAAGGAGCAGTTACTTTTTCCCTGTCTATCATTTTATAGTTACTTTTTTCTTGTCTATCACTTTGATAAGTATGAATGTACTTTTTAGTAGACCGCCTGTTGTTACTTAGTTGTAATTTGTGTTCTTTTCTGTATTTTCTCTTTTATTGTGTGGTGCACAATAAACATTATATTATTATTTGTATGTCTTTAGCTTTACCCATCACGGAACAATCAAATGGTGTTCCGGATATTTTGGAGACGTGTGCGGAGCCGAAGCCAACACGTAGAGGTAGAGGCATGTAAGGCATGTAAGGGGAAGAGGTAGGTACACCGTGCGGATACTGCCTTGCCCGTGTCATGTGACGCACGCAGAAATAAATGTTCATACTTATGGTAACATACCTCAGTGCCTCAAGACGAAAGTCTTTAATCAATGTGTGTTACCAGTGATGACTTACGGCTCCGAAACGTGGTCTTTCACTATCGGCCTCATCTCAAAACTCAAAGTCGCTCAACGAGCTATGGAGAGGGCTATGCTCGGAGTTTCTCTACGTGATCGAATCAGAAATGAGGAGATCGGTAGACGAACTAAAGTCACCGACATAGCCCACCGGATTAGCAAGCTGAAGTGGCAATGGGCAGGCCACATTGCACGCAGAGAAGATGGCCGATGGGGTCGAAAAGTGACCACGGACTAGCAAGCGCAGCGTAGGACGTCCACCCACAAGATGGACAGACGATCTTGTTAAGGTCGCCGGAAGACGCTGGATGCGGGTCGCTTCCAACCGGCACGTATGGAGGTCCAAGGGGGAGGCCTATGTTCAGCAGTGGACGTCTTATGGCTGAGATGATGATGATGATGACTTATGGTAACATTCCATTTCTAACCGCAGCTGCACTACCAGTACTGAACGCGTCGCTGTCATTGTCAATTTCCATAGTAAAATGAACACTATTGCAGCTGCAGTTGGAAATGGAATGTCACTCTTAGGGTATACTGAAAATACCTGGACTGGCCATTTAGAAAAAATAAGTCGTCTCATATATCAGAATATTCAGAATCCAGAAACTTTCAGTATGGCCCACGTAAGTACCATTAGCCATTAGCGAATACCTATAATAATCGTCCTCAAATATCGAACTACCCAGTTACAACACATCTAATTATTTTGTATATACAAATACTTCGAGAGGGCTTGAACATATCTAAGTCAACTAAAACTTCGACTGAGACTTTGGACATCAAGGAATCTAGCCTAGGCTTTGAACGCAGATTACTACACCTTACATAATGCATTACGAAGCAATATATCTATTTTACAAATGGCGGAATATCATAATTAACTAATGGTACTCTCTACGAATCAAGCATTGGGCAAAACAGACATACTTAATCACGTATTCAGAGACTCACCGACTGTGTACTATAAATAGCAGGAGATCTAAGGTCCCGTTTTCTAAGGGGACCTTGCATTTTGGAGACAAAGCAAACCGCTTGGAACAGGTGTTCCTGGGGGTGACCTGAGCTGATTAAGCCCGATTGCCAAGAGGTTCCCCCCAGTAGGTGGGCAGGGGAGGGGGGGTAAAAGTGCCTCCGGCTCGCCTCACTCTAAGCTTTATATCTGCATACATCTCGCAACTATATCAAGTTTGGTGTCATTTTCGTATAATTCGAGGAGGAAGAATTCATTTCTGTGACTAAATTTTCACTCACCCATACAAAAAATTGGAAAAATTCAAAATTAAAAAAAAACCTTTAGGTTTTTTTTTCGAAAATCCTCTACTAAATGTATACTATAAGGATTTGCTCTAGAAAAAAAATACCTGTGAATAGCCCAGTTCTCCTACTGTACAGAATAGTAAACTTTTCAAACATTTTTTTTCATAACTCTGTTAAAAAAAATGTTTGGTGTCGCGCGGCGTACCTGCATTGTAAGAGTGGTATGCAACGTTTAGGATTTTTAAGTATGTTTAGATGATTTCTGATAAGTTGTTATTCTTCTGGTGGTAGATTACATTAAAAAATTACTTCTGGACGTGATATATATACAAATATAAATTAAATATATAAATAAAGATGTTGGGAAAACTTTCGCTAATAGAGTTAAGTATTATAAATGTGATAAAATTAACATAGGAGATGTTTGACAAAAAATGCGGGTTAAAATAAGATATATATTGTTCGTAATTGCCATTACATGCCCATGGGACTGTGCATTTTAGGTTTTTTTTAACGCTGTTGCACCTCCCTGCGCATTTTGTTTTGCAGCGGCAACGAATAAGCTCTAAACAAGCAGCAGCCGCCGCAGGTAGGCTTGTCCATATGGGCTCCCAATAACCATGTTGTTTGGACCAGCCCCAGTTAGCAGGGTATGGTGGCTGTTGCTGAAGGGCTATAATCTGTCCCCAAACATAGACCAAATCCTACACCGGAACATGCGACACAACTGAAAACCGCCGTGTCGCCGAAATAATTTTCAACCAGGTTGATAAGGTGCAGAAAACTCTAGAGGAAAAGCAAACCGCTCTATGTGCGTTCCTTGATGTTGAAGGTGCTTTCGACAATACGCCCACAGAGACCATACTCAATGGTATGAAATCAAAGGGAGTAGACGAAACCACCAGATGGGTACATAGCATGCTCTCGAACAGAGTAGCTACTCTGACCATCAATACTATATATAGAGCATGAGTTTTATACCACTAAAGGGTGCCTACAAGGAGGCGTTTTATCCCCAATATTATGGACCCTAGCAGTGGACCAACTTCTTGCAATCATGTCAGGCCAAGACTTTGATACACAAGGATATGCCGACGACCTTGTAGTCATCGTCAAAGGCCCTTGCCTCAACACAATATCCAACCTAATGCAAGGAGCTCTAAACATAATATTCAAATGGTGTAGAGAAAATGACTTGTCCATTAATCCGAGCAAGACTGTAATAGCCATTTAACCATTCACAAGGAAACGGAAGCTCGATAAACTCACAAAACCAAGACTTAATGGACAAATAATACCGTTCTCGGCAGAGGTCAAGTATCTAGGGGTCACCTTTGACCAAAAGTTAACTTGGAACCCTCACCTGAGAAACATTATACAAAAAGCGAAAATGGCCATGTGGTCATGCTGTCGAATAGCAGGAGCAAGATGGGGCTTAAGATCCAAATTGCTATGTGGTTAATACACAGCGGTAGTGAGGCCAATTGTCACCTACGCCTCCACAGTCTGGTGTAACAAAACCAGCCAAAAGACAGCAATAGACACTCTAAACAGCCTGCAACGCACGGCTTGTTTAACAGTAACAGGCGCCTACTCCTCGACACCGGGAGCGGCCCTAGATGCACTGCTGGACATCATACCACTCCACTTGCAGGTGCAAAAGGAGGCCGAGCAGTGCGTCTTCAGAATATGCACGCTAAACAGGCCAAAATGGCGCTCTCAGGCATTAAAGCCTAAAGCCTAAAGGCCTGGGTTTTTGCGAATAGAGCCCTTAGGATGCCCACTGATGACACGCACACCGAATGTCATCTCACCAAACTGTACACAGTAGAAATACCTCCTAGAGACAAATAGATCAACAACCAAATGTACGTCGAAGAGGGAAGCCACATCTGGTATACAGATGCTTCCAAGAAAGGCAATGATGTAGGATGTGGGATCTATGGTGAGAGATCTAAGCTCAGAGCTAGCGTCAGCATGGGCACACTGGCCTCAATCTTCCAGGCAGAAGTCTTCGCCATCAACAAATGTGCGGAGATCAACCTGGATAGAAACCTAAGACACCAGCTTATCTACATCAACCCAGACAGCCAGGCTGCTCCGCTGGCACTAGAATCCCTTGAGTCAAACTCAAAACTAATCCAGAACTGTAAAACAAACCTAAATGCACTGGTTTACTCCAACAAAGTTACACTTAAATGGGTACCAGGGCACTCCGACATTAACGGAAATGAAGAAGCGGACGCAGACACACCCCTGGTTGGCCCAGAACCCTTCTGTGGAAGCACCAAACGAGAGACTGCTCAGCAACTTAGAAAAAGCGAGAGCAATCGATTGGTGGAAGTTCGTTAAAGGACAAGAACACTCGAAAGCTCTGATCAAAGGGTTCAACAGCAAAACTGCTAAGGAGCTTTTAAGACTCAAAAGGCACAAAACCTGCGCGGTGACCAGAATACTGACTGCACACTGCAAGTTGAACAAACATATGTTTCAAATTGGCAAGAAACAAGATGCGACATGCAGGTTCTGTCAGGAGTCAGAGAAGACTGCAATGCACATTCTCTGTTCTTGTGGACTACTAATGTCAAAAAGAAGTACCTACCTAGGGCGACACGTAGTGCAACCCTATGAGGTACAAAACATTACGGCCCAAAGAATCTGGAACTTTCTGGATGCAACGGGCATTAGTAATGAACTTAAAGGGCCGTCACAATAGATCAATGCTGGTCAATGCGACACTCAAAGGCCCACAACACCACAATAATAATAATAATGTCCCGCGGGGGCAGCTTGTGGCGAGCTGACGGTGAGTGACGACACCGCGGACCCCTATTCCAGAGGGCCCTGTCATCTGGCCCTCGCCTCTTTGCTTGCCTTGATTGGCCGGCCAGAATGGAGTCGCAAGAGCGGGACCTATGCTCCAGGCTGGAAGTGTAAAATACCATAACGCCGGCGGCCTGCTGAACGGATTACCGGGATCTAGCTACCGCAGATTCACCTCTCGACAACCTCACAGCCACTCCAAAGTGTTGCCCTGTTGTCGCACTGTGCGTGCGGCCATTGCGGGGCCCACTCAATGAGTTGGCGAGTCACCACCTGTCATTTACAATTTTGAGACTGATTGTCACGGCAGGTGTCCGCTAGTCTCTCCCATAGCCCATTATCCAGTCCATCCAACTTTCAAATCTATAGCCCATGACCTTAGTTCCCATCGCAGCACAAAAGTGCCGCACTGCAATAGTCTTTGCACCTGGCGGGGACCATCTCCGGATGTATCATATTGTGCGTTCGGGGATAGTATCCACCACATGTATCCCTTGCTTTTAGATTAACGTGCCTTAAAGGGCCTCTGCGCTGTTGGCTTCGTCCCCACGTACGCCTCCCAAAGGTCCGGGGCCCCATGGTCCCGAGATATGGAAAAGACATACAAATAATAATGTTAATTTTATCACATTTATAATACTTAACTCTGTTGGCGAAAGTTTTCCCAATATCTTTATTTATATATTTATTTTATATTTGTTTATATATCACGTCCAGAAGTAATTTATTAATGTAATCTACAACCAGAAGAATAACAACTTATCAGAAATCATCTAAACATACTTAAAAATCCTAAACGCTGCATACCGCTCTTACAATGCAGGTACGCCGCGCGACACAAAACATTTTTTTTTAACAGAGTTATGAAAAAAAATGTTTGACAAGTTGACTATTATGTATAGTAGGATAACTGGGCTATTCACAGGTATTTTTTTTCTAGAGCAAATCCTCATAGTATAAATTTTTTAGAGGATTTACGACAAAAAAAAAATTAAAAGATTTTTTTTGTATTTTGAATTTCTCGAATTTTTTGTATGGGTGAGTGAAAATTTAGTCACAGAAATGAATTCTTCATCCTCGAATTACACGAAAAAGACACCAAACTTGATATACTTGCGAGATGTATGCAGATATAAAGCTTAGAGTGAGGCGCGCCGGAGGCACTTTTACCCCCCCTCCCCTGCCCACCTGCTGGGGGAAACCTCTTGGCAACCGGGCTTAATCAGCTCAAATCACCCCAAGGAACACCTGTTCCAAGCGGTTTGCTTTGTCTCCAAAATGCAAGGTGGTGGACCTTAGATCTCCTACTAAAAGGCCGGTTAGCAATCGTCACTAAAACTCACGGTCAATGTCAAAACCCCATACATTTTGTCAGGAAAATTACAGTTAGATGAAACACAACTTAAGTCGCCCTTTAAATAACAAGATAAAATGAAAATGTTATGAAAGTGAAGGAAACGAAAGAGGTATGTCAGGATCGTAGCAAGTGGAAATCCGTAGTCTCGGCCTACCCCTCCGGAAAATAGACGTGATTATATGTATGTATGTATGTATAAAATTAAAATGCTCATCCATGTGCTTAATCTATTAGGCGATGGTCTAGTGTCTTGTCTCACCCTCACATTCCTTGTAATAATATTAACTCGGTGCAAACTGCGAGGACACGGGAATTCGCTGGAGCAGAATAAATAAGACCCGGTGGAAATTAAAGCATACGCTTTGCAGGAAAATAGTTTTACTGGACAAACGTTAGATATGTTGTTTTAGCTGCGCATTTCTCGCTCACGGAGAGGAGCGAGTTTTTTGAACTTTCATCATTATAATAGCCATGATAAATAACTATAGATAGGTTATAATCATACTCACATAAGGCGCACAAAAAATACTTCCATACCATACGAAGAAATCTGTTATTTTTTATTAATTTTCGCATTCCATTCATCATTTTCATAGGTACTCGTTGTTAAACATGAGCTTGTCTCTTTCTCTTTCGGTGAGCGGGAGCTCGTTAGCACGTGCACATATCTCGCTTGCCCAGGTGCGACTAAAGGCAACTTGTACAATTTGTCACAAGGTAAGCGTTTCAATTTTGGAACGCCTATAACATATCTTGAGTTATAATAAATCATTGTATAATAGTGGCTCAGTGAGCCGTAGATGTCGTCAACCCCCAAGCTCCAATTATGTAGTATTTTAAATTTAAATAGATTAAATTAGAATTGCATTGAAAATTGGGATGCATATCGTTTGTTTGAAAAAGAAATGTAACGAAAGAAATGCCACTTGATTTGCTCACTTGATGAAATAATAATAATTAAAAAGAGTGCTATGGAATGTCTTCCTAACTGTAGATTATAATTATCTTGAAAATAATTAATAATTAAATTTCACCCCATACAAAAAACAGTGAATTTTATTTTACCCCTTTATGAGAAATCAAGTACCTAATTTAAACCTAGAGCCTGAGCCTTACGATGTAAATTAATGATAGACAAACGTAACAATTGATAGACAAGACTAAAAGGTAGACAATCAATATAACAAACCGAACATTCTCAGCAAAACTTGGCACATTCCAACAGCAATATTCAGTTGCACGGATGCAACTGCACTTGCATCGAATGCGAGTTTTAGTAGTTTGATAGAGAACCGCTTCGATAGCTTGTTTTAATTGTCTGTCTGTATAGAAATGGTTATACTCAAAGTATTGGTAACATTGATTACAACTTATAGACTTCGTATTATGAAGCGTTTACGAAGAACGCGAAGTGAGTGACACGCTGTGTCTATGACACACGGGGGCTACAAACAGACTTTAAAAAACACTTCTTCAGCAGTGTCGCTTCATCAAATTATGCTTTTCGAGAGCCAATGCACGAATTACTGTAAAAATACCCAAATGTGCCTATGTAAATCCCTCAATTTACCCAGGACCCAGGATCCCATCATCAGACTCTGACCTGATGAGGTAATGAGAATGAGAACTATTGAAACAATAACGATTTTTTCAAAAGAGAGCACTGTCCAGTTACACCCTTAGTCATTTTTTTTCTTTAATTTGCCCAACTGAAAGTCATACATGGACGTATAACTGAAATAAACAGAGGCGCCCTCATACTAAATTATACTAGGTACCTATAGAAGCCAAGGATGTTTGGTGACCGCGAGTTGTATTTCATGCTCTATCTACTAGAAGTAGTCTGTGTATAGGTACAACTATAGCTTATATAGCTTATTTTAATAGTTTATCTATATCGGAATGTTAATATGAAATTATTAACAATAACAGTTAATTACTATAGGCAGTTTCAATAATGAACATATTTGGTTTAGTAATTGGATATTAAACTGTAGCTTGGCTATAATTTACAATGTGGGAAAATTTAATGAAAATATTTGTTTTACAACTTATACCTACAGTATACACTTTTTGTTGGAAAGCAAATGAAACACCAATTAACTAGCCTTTTAATACAATTAGAAATAAAAACAGACGAAATATGAACAGTAAAAATGTAAATAGGTATAAATAAACGCCTCGCATACGTTTTTTTTAAGTCGGAAGTTACTCGACATATTTCGATCCATAACGAGTAGCTTTAACAGGAGCATGCCAAGGCGGATCGACGTTGACTGTTTATTTTAATTTTATATGAGCCTAGAGTGTTCCACTGCTGGGCAAAGGCCTCCCTCCTCCCTTTCCACGTATACCGGTCATCTCGCCAACGCCGTCGAGGTTTGCCGCGACCTCGGGTTCGATTTTGTGGGGCCCAATTAGTCGTTGATTTAGCCCACAAGTTTATTTTAATACATCAAGATAAATAATACTTACTTACTAGACAAATTGCGATTCGAAGACCTAAATAGTTCAACCTAAAAAAGGTACAGGACAAAAATGAAAATTCCTCAAAGTCTCGAAAAGTAAACATCTCAAATACGCGTCAACACCAAACCCAGTTGCACACCCTAGTGCACATGTTTCCTCGTGACCTAGAGCTAGCTCAAAGCTAATGGTGCTAATTAGCAGTACGAGCTAATTGAAGGGGACTCGCGGCGCGTGGGAGGGAATGGGGATAAGTACCTGTTTTACGGAGGGTTATTTGGTATTTTAATTACAAACTTCCGTAACACACGTATTAAATATATTAAAACTGGTCAACGTCGAAGATTGCTCGATATACTTCGCTTCATAACGAGGAGCTGCAACGGAAGCACGCGTTATCTTAAGGGGCCCACTGATTATCAGTCCGCCGGACGATATCGGCCTGTCAGTTAAAAGCAAAATTTGTCAGCTCCGAACAACTGACAGGCTGATATCGTCTAGTCCGGTGAACTGATAATCCGTGGGCCCCTTTAGTAGGTAAATTGATATTTTATTTGAGTACAGTCACCTGCAATAATATGTTACTCTTCGAAAGCCGCAAAAAAATGTGACACGCTCTTATAGCTCTACAAATAAGATCGTGTCAGATATTTTTGCGGCCTTCATCGTGTAACATATTATTGCAGGTGACTGTACGTACAAGTACGTCCACAAAGATTTGTACCTACGAACAGTAAGAACTCTATCAAAAAATCCTAAACCCCATGCCTACCTTGTCGTCACATCCACGGCCCGATTCGAACTTTAAGATACATCAAATATTACGACTAGATACGATATGGATTAGATATATCAGTGTCAACAGGTTTTTGTTTGAAGAAACTTCACATTTGATATAGTCGTAAACCGTCCACGTGCTTTAACGTTCGAATCGGGCCGCTACTTTTTGAAAGTTTTAAATATAAAATGATTGCACCAACCTTGCGCCCACATAGCTGTACAGAGCGCAGCGGTGCATGAGGCTAGGGGTTGAATGCGCGACATATCGTGTTATGCGGTCAGCGGGCTTGAAGTCGGGGCACACTGAGAAATATAACGTAGTGGGGCACACTCAAAAGTTTTAAATAAACAATGTAATACAGTAAAATTATACATTTTGCGTTTGCGTCAAATCCGGTAGTTCTGATTTTTTGCAGACTCGTTTATGATGTTGGCCCAATGAATAATCCAAGTTTGTGACCTCGAGCGCCGAACGCAACTTTGTCAGAAATTGAATAAACCGCAATTTTTATTAGATTTGGGCGATTATAACCCTAAAGTACTAGTTTTTGATAGTAACTTCCTAGGGCGTTTTTAAAGTAGACTAAATTTGCTACAATAAGACACTAGAATTGTCTCTGTACATCTAATATTTTCCGAGATAAAGCCTTTCAAAATGTATTATTTTTCGAACTTGTAGTCGTAGGCTAAGTAAGTGCAGTGAGTAATTGAGTATACACTTTTGTCTCAGGCGATGCCGGTTGGCATAATTGTTTCTAAGGTCAATCAAAGCTGATTTGGCCCGGTAGCCACAAGATCGTTATGACAATCTGGGCGTGAACACTTCTAAACAATGAAAAGGGGTTTTGAATAGTTTGTATGTATATGTATATTGTCACTAGTTTTCATTGCTTTTGAGTGTTCTCCACCTACTTAATTCAAATGTAACCTTTACAAATAACGAATTAAATTGAGATTTTAAACTACAAATGAGAACCAACCGCCTGGTTTTTAACGCAGCCTGCCTTCCCGATTCGAACTTTAAGATACGTCAATTAATAGTTCTAGAAACGATATGGATTAGATGTGTTAGTGTCAAAAGTGACGTCATTGTTTGAGGAAACGTCACATTTGACACTGACATATCTAATCTATCTCGTATATAGTCGTAATATTTGACGTAAGTACCTTAAAGTTCGAATCGGGCCGTGTGTGTCCGCATCTTTATTCGATAACGCAGTTTCCCGTATTATTAATTAGTCCGTCCGGATGATCGCTCGATAAGCCGATAAACGACTAATTTGCCAAACTGGCTGTCGGAAACGAACTGCTTATTGTACGATATATTATTTAAAATAATTTCAGGCAGGCGTGGCTCACTCCGCGATTTCGTCGCTTTGCTACAGGTAGCTAAAAGTACATCCGTTCCACACCAATTTTGGTGGCTAGCCTTAAGCCGCGCGTGGCGCTGTCGCCACCTAGCGGCCATACCTGTCCTGGTCGTAACAGACGCCTTTTGTTAGAGAGTGAGTCTTCTGTACCTAGTACTATTATTTATTCTGTGTTTCAGGTTAATCGGAGCTGTGAGTCGAGTTATTGATTTTCGTTCTCGTTGTACTTGTATTTTTGTATTTTTTCCAAAGTAATATTCCCATATTACTTTGGAAAAACTGAATTGGTTAATCAATTTAAACGGTAGTTAAAAGCGGGACGAAATTGAACATCATTTAATTTTCGTCCCGGCCCAATCTGATAAGTTAAGTGCAAAAACTTCATTTATTAATTCTGGGTTTCCGGAAAATTATACCTTATTTTTTTTTTAAAACAGGGATCGTTTTGGCTTACATAAATTTCCAACTGACCTGTTCACCAATACCATTTATAGGAATACATTTAATTAAACGCAATTATTGAATGGCAAAGCCATATCGTTATTTAAACAGAACGGAGTGCGTCGAAAAAAACCTGTTGACTTTATCTGCACCTGTACAAAGCGAATATGACCTCCTAGAACTATATAGACTGGATCTGTACTTGCTCTTCTTTAACAAGTACGTTTATTAATAATTTGATAAATCCAGTAATAAGAAGTTTTTGCTCTAGAAAATTTGTTTAATGCGGCCTTGTTATAGCCCGTGATTCTCGCTTCGGTTTACCTAGGTATTATTATCATTCTCAACCCCTGAAAATCTACAGGCCAGACAACACAAGGAGGCACATTATGATAAAATAAGCTTCATTTTTAGCATCGCATCACGGAGTGGGGGTTGTATGATGGTTGAATGCAATGAAGAGGTCGGCTGGCGGCAGTCTGCACCATGCAGTTCACATGGCTTATGATTATGACCAACAGACCTCCTAGGCAGTTTTCTCGCACACAATGGTGACAAATGAAATGTTGTCGCGATCCTCAGCAATGAGGAAATGATAAAGAAGACATTGAAACAGATATACACTGTCTTTATCACGCTGTCACGTGTTCACGTTCTAAGACTATTATATCCGTGCAGACCGGGTAGCACGACTTGCGTCAGATGCGAAATGCACCACATCTGAGCTCCTTAATACTCGCATGCAAACTTGTAATGTATGAAACTATGATAGTAAATGACAGCAGGTGGCGTCTGTTACAATTACATACGGTGCGGTTTCAGAGGAAGTGCTCCATTGAACGCATTGACTCCACCTGAGGCATAAGTTCTTTGACATTAGTTTCCTGAAGGAATTGGGATGATGCCATTAATTGTGATGACGTAAGGTCTAATATGACAAAGGCGCAAAGGCTTCGGTGGCTCGGCCATCTTGAGCGAATGGGAGGCGATCGGGCTGTGAAAAGAGCGTTTGAGGGAAAACCGATAGGACGCCGCCCGGCCGGTCGACCTAGGTATCGATGAGCGGATGTGGTGGACGCTGATCTGCGTGAGCTCCAGGTTCAAAACTGGCGAGAAACGGCACAGGACCGGAATCAGTGGCGAGCAGTCGTGTTGGAGGTCAAGACACACTTTGGATCGCTGCGCCAGAGGAGTCAGTAAGTAAGTAAGGTCTAATGTTTAACCGCTTCAAATTCTTGAATGAAGTGTTGGGGAAAATAAACTTAAACCACGGATATTCACGTATGAAAAGCAGATATGCTTTCGTATTAGTACCGCCAATTCAATATGTTCCGATACTATAAAAACACGAGTCACGTTTCTGCTTTATTCATCTATATTTCTTGATATACAGGAAATGTGAATAATGGTTACCCCAACCCTTTATACGAGGGTAATTGAATTTATGGCCTCTGAAGAGGTACCTTTTAGGGAGGCCTATTCTGGTCAGACAATTTTGATAAGGTTTTGATCTTATTTTGATACGACGTTGACGTTAAAATAGAACAACTTAAGAATGGCCCAGTACGCCGACCTGGATGGGGATCATTTCCAAAGACATAAAGACGACGGATTTAAAACCAGAGATGACACAGAAACGTATATTAAAATTAAAATCAGACCGAAAAAAGATGAGCTATACGGATAGTCGGACTAAGCTCAGAGCAGATTAAGGGTCGTCCATTAATAACACCACACTAAAATTTCGATTTTAAAGACCCCCCTCCCCTCTTGTCACACTTTTTCATAGGAAAAAGATAGGTAGTTAATATGTACTGTCACACTTGGCATAACACCCCCTCCACCTGTTATTCTGACGTAATATGTGGAATGCATCTTTATTGTGATCATCTCACGCATGACTTTAATTGAATTTCGCATGAACTAATCAGTGCGCGCGATTTTCAAAATCAGATGGAAACAAAATTAAAATAACCATGATACGTGTCAAACGGCATCTCACGCGCACCAATAAGTGCGAGCGAAACGCCATATAAAACGACTGCTGACTGCATTTCGTCAACACCAAGCCACCAATCAGCGCGAGCCACCAACGCTGATTGGGGCACATCGCGGTCAACGTCGTATAAGATCAAAACCTTATCAGATTGCTGGAACAGAATTGGCCTCGTGAAGATACCTGTTAAGGTGTACAATTTGGCAAAGAAATGTAGATAGATGGAAGTTTTCAACAAACAAACACGAGGGATTTTAGATTTAATGGCTGTGGTTATAAGGTGCAGTTTCCTAAGACTAGTTTTTGTTGATTTTGTTACTGACCTTGAGGTAATATTTATTACATTTTCCATGTTTTTTTTTACGCTATTCCATAACGCTGTGGTAAAAAAAATTTGTTTAGGACTGTAAAACATGGGAGATATTTCGATTAGATTAAATTACCCCCAGTCTAAATTGCCCCCCCTGCACCTTATACGTTTTATATTTGTTGGTACCTCTGTATGTCACCGGCAACTGTCAAAAGCTCGTTAAAGTTCTAAAGCTCTTAACGCGTAATAAATAAAAAATCGCCACGCGGGCAACAATCCACAAAAATCCCGTCAAATCCCTTTTTATATCACGGGCATGCTTTAATATTTCATGAGCACTTTAATGGCGGATGTGTCATAAAAATACACTGGTCAATGGACTCAGCGGAATAAAATGATAAAAATTTTGATCTATCCCATTTTACAGTTTTCCTTTACCATTTTACGTCCTCACATCATTCGGCCCGATTCAAACAATGTTGATAAGACGTCACAGCGATACGATACCGATCTGTCAGTGTCAATAGTGACTATTTTCAACCAAAAGGGCCGTTAGTCTATTAGAATTTTACAGAAATGACAAGGTAAGAGTTGCCTGACTTACAGTCTGACAAAATATAGTAGAAATTAAAAAGTGACAATACTGTAGTGTCGTCCAGTTTTCTTATATAGATTGATGAACGAAAATGAAGTACTACTTTCTAGACATAAAAAATCGCGGTTAAGAAGCTATTTTTAGTGCTCCGAATATTTTTTTATTTTCAGAGCACTTATTTTATATACCCGGTCAAACAGCTTTGTCAGTAGCAAAATGCGCGAAATTCAAATTTTCTGTGGGACGATAACCCTTCGCGACTACATTTTTAAATTTGCTTTTTCACCTGACGGAAATGGTTTGACAGACTTAATTTATCCAATATTTTTTGTATCAAAGCGGCCGGTACAGAGTTCCGTAAAAGTTGCAGTGATTTATAGACGAAGTTGGAGCGTGGTTAATACAGGCGCCATTTTTATTGGTTCATTAAACATCCCGGATAACATCTCCAGATGAATTTATAAGCAGTCTATTAAGTTTACGAGGGGTTCTAAGAGTTATTGGTTTTTATATCACGGTAGCCAACAATCGCAACGGGATATTTAAAAAAAATGTCTAAATAGATTTCGGTTAAGGCGTGCTTTTCCCGTACGAGCTAAGCGAACCAGTTTTTTGAATCCATCAGAAATATAAGAAACAATGTTTTAAAATTGTGAAAAAAATATATCTTATACTTAAGGATCTGGCAGATATGTTTTGGATCTCAAAAACATGATTAGATAAACTTTGCTCGATAGAAAAAAAAATCCAAAGTTACGCCTTTTTTTAACAATAAATCAATCTCAGAGCTACAATACAAACTTTTTTGACTTGTTTTTTACATAAATGTATAGGTAATAAGATAATCTAGATGATTTGGATCACTTTGTCTCGGTAACATCATTAAAATAATTTCTATGTTTCAATACCTACTAAATCCGCAACCGCCATCACTCGCGAACGCACTTACGCCCTCTTCAGTCGCGCGGCAGCGCTTGTAGAGGACGGACCTGCGTCAGTATGTTCCGCGCGGTCACGTGATTTTACCATTTACAAACAATGGGAAACAAAGCATATGAAACGTAAGAAAAAGTCACTAAGTGCTATAAAAACACACTTTCTGATAACAGAAGCATCTAATACTTTACGAGGTGCTTGAAAGCGCCTAGCTTTCCTACATCAACAGTTAAAATATTTCAGTATTTTCACTAGGTCAGCAACCAATTTCAATGTAGGTAATAGTAGTTTATGTGACTGCTACATAATGAAAGGCATTAAAATACGAGTGTGGGTTTATGAAACGAATGAAATGAGTTTCATAATAGTATCACACGAGTGTTTTAATGCCTAATTATGTACAGTTACATACACTGCTTTATCTACACACATATTATAAACTTTCTATGATATATTCTCTAACCTCATATTACAGCCGACATTGGGGCACTTTCCTCTCTGGCGGAACTCGCGGATATGAGGTGGCGTCTTCGAAATATCTTTATCGCACATTTTAGACGAAACTTTTGTTATAGTTACTTTAAAAACAACTTTTTTATTTATTTATATAATTTATAAATTATTTGTTACTTACAAACTAATTAAAAGATAAACTGTACGTCAAATGGCGGTAAATGAAAACTTTTTTCACGCACGTCACGCATCCGTAGTTTTTTTTTTATTCAGAGACAAACTAGAGTAGGGGTCGATTACCATATCGTCCGATACCAACTTACATGCGAGATTTTTCAATATTGTATGCAAAATTGTCATTTGATTTCGAATAAAACGTCATCTCGACTGATAATAAGCCCCCTCCAGACTATGCGCGTGAATCGCAGGCGAAGCCGCGAACGCGAGTGCAGTGGAGTCGATTTCGCTGACTGCGAAAATCGACTCCACACTCGCGTTCGCGGCTTCGCCCGCGATTCACGCGCATAGTCTGGAGGGGGCTTTAGAATAGGGGTCGAATCAAATAGCTTTTTTTTTTCAGAGATGTTCGAAATTTGAATGCATTACCAAATCGATTTTGATATAGTAATGAAGCTATTACCACATTTTCACAGATAAGAAATTTGCTGTAACAAAACAGTTTATCGTAATGTGGGCCATTATTTACGGATTTTGAAGACATCATAGAGAGTTTATGATATGTGTATAGATAAATAATATTATATTCCTAGATAATATAATTGTGAGTATGTAAGTATGATATATTTACAGTATTTCACCTTTACTGATATACCTACGTCCGATCTGCAAAATGATTATATTCCTTCGTGCTCTTTGACTCCTTTGAAAATCAGAAATTATTTATTTGGATTGATACAGTATGGGGATGTTACAATATATGTATAGTGTTACGCTTTTAGTATGAGGGTGCCGAAGGCGCCCGGCTTTGGATCGCATGCAACGCGCCACGCCCGTCAAGCGTGCAAATTCATCATCATAATCATAAATTTAAATAAATATAAAATGTCAAATTGAAATAATTGAAAAAATTACCCTAATAGGCATATCGCAATACAATTATTTAAGAACTAAATACATATCACTAATTTTAATATTTGACCACGGTCGACATGAATTAAATATAATTGAGAGTTCAAGGTGCCTACAGGCAGTTCATCTTGCGCTTGGTTGTATTAGTCTTGTTCGAGAAACTGAACACGGTGAAAAATAGAGATAATACTCCTAAAAATACGTGTGATACCTCATTAGATTCGTCATAATGCCTAGAAAAATGCATTCGAAGCGTGTAGTAGCACACACAAAATGGGTGGTCAAAAGTTATAAGCAAAAAAAGGGGGAAAAAGTAGAGATCTTTAATTTCCCCAATATCTCAAAAAGTATTCATATTACGGTGCGAGATGGGTGGGGGGTGCTCGACCAAATGTCATAGAGGGCCCCAAGACAAAACAAACTGCATTTAAAAATTTTCAAAATGGCCGACTTAATTTTTTATTTTTTTCAAGCTGGTCCGAGCGCGCTGAGATTTGGCATGGCGAAAGATAGAGGCCTCTAGATTACTATGAAAAAAAAATTTTTTGGAAAAAATCTAAGATGGCGGAAATAATGGTCATTTTAATTTTGTATGGCAACTTTTAAACGGTGCGAGATGGGTGGGGGGTGCTCGACCAAATGTCATAGAGCGCCCCAAGACAAAACAAACTGCATTTAAAAATTTTCAAACAGGCCGACTTTTTTTTAATTTTTTTTCAAGTTGGTCTGAGCGCGCTGAGATTTGACATGCGGCGAGCTTGGGGGCCCAAAATTACCATGTGAAAAAAAATTTTTGGAAAAATCCAAAATGGCGGCGGACACGGGCCAAATTCAAATTTCCAAGTAGGTTAGGCGAGCCCGAAGGGCGAGCTTCAGGCTGGGAGGCCGAAGGCCGACCCCGCGGAGGGCCGTCAGGCCCGGAGCTTTATCTCGAATGTCCAAGCATCCTCCCCCCCAGTAATTTTGGGCGAGGCCGAAGGCCGAGCTGCGGGAATGACGAACAAAGCAAAATCCTATACAAAAAGTGTGTTAAGCGAGCCCGAAGGGCGAGCTTCAGGCAGGGAGGCCAAAGGCCGACCCCAGTGGATGGCCGACGGCCCGGAGCCTCCACCCCGACTCCCAAAACGCGAGGCTGAAGGCCGAGCTGCGTGAATGCAGTTCCTCCAAACGTCCTACAAAGTCAACTTTCTTGATAAGCGGAGCCGGCGGGCCGAAGGCCCGACGGCGAAGCGTCAAGGCTCGCGAAGGCCGAAGGCCGAGCTCCGCGTTGGGCCGAAGGCCCGAAGCGTCACACGTGAGGAGGAAGTTTGAGCTGAAACACGACCCAATAGGAAAAGTTACGATTTCTCAAGCACGCGAGGCCGAAGGCCGAGCTGCGGGAATGAAGTTCTCGCATGCGGATCTTTTCTTTCTATCAAAAGTACAACTTTATTTATTTCTCCCTTTGGAAAACAAACTACTACACAACAATAACAACAGCAGGAATGGACTGCTACCAACAATGTGGGTTAGGTTAGGTTAGAACTGCGACCCTCACAGGAACAGACTGCTACCAGAAAAGTGGGTTAGGTTAGGTTAGAAATGCGACCCTCACAGAAACGGACTGCTACCAGAAAAGTGGGTTAGGTTAGGTTAGAACTGCGACCCTCACAGGAACGGACTGCTACCAGAAAAGTGGGTTAGGTTAGGTTAGAACTGAGAACCCTACAGAAACGGACTGCTACCAGAAAAATGGGTTAGGTTAATAGTTACAACAGCACAAACAACAGCAACAACAACACGTCAACAACAGCACCAACAGCAAACAACACGCGTACCGCGGGGCCCTCGGGCCCCGCGCACAGGGCAAAATCTAGTTAATATTATTTAAGAGGAGGATATTTCCAATACAACATTATATACTTGCAGGACTGTATCTCCATTATTTATACTTTTTATTCAACGCTGAACACAGTCCTCCACGCCTCATTTTCGGCGTGAAAAAGCGATTACGTAACATTCAATATAATTTTAAAGGTATTAAATATTCGTTGAAAATTAAAAAAAAATATGGTGTATTTAAAACATGTCAACAAATGTACTACTTGTAGAAATTTATCTTAAAGTTATTTAGGCAATTGTTAATTAACAAAATTTTCTCAAACTTCCTTCTTTATTGAAAACGAAAAAAAAATTATAAATAACTATCGTAAAATTTTGTCGCTCTTCTCATATAAATGCTTAATAAGATCACATTATAAAAAAATTAATACGTTTTAAGACGCTATTTTGGGTTTAACACATTATTACGCGATCAAGATCATAAAAAAAAACATTTAGTAAACTTTACTAAATCAGATTATTTGTGAAGGGTGCGGAATACGAGGTGTGATTACAGGGAGTTCAAAATAAGGCGGGTATAAGACAATTTTTTTTAATATTTTGTGTTATTCAGTCAGTTACGTGGTCTTTCACTATCGGCCTCATCTGAGAATTCAAAGTCGCTCAACGAGCTATGGAGAGGGCTATGCTCGGAGTTTCTCTGCGTGATCAAATCAGAAATGAGGAGATCCGTAGACGAACTAAAGTCACCGACATATACTGTGTGCATATTTATTTGCGTTATTTGACATCTGTCACTCACAACAGCAATACAACGTAAAATGTCTCGCACATCGAAATCACAAAGGAAAACAATTGCACTACGAACGTTTACATTCTACGTCTTTTTTTTAATTTTAGGGCTAACCGGACACCACCTTTATGAATCGGTAGTCGTCTAAGTAAATCGATATGAATTTTTCATTTTTCTTTTAATAAAAATAAGGAAAAGGTGGATAATCAACTGTAAATATGGATATATTTATCGTCACCTAACAGACAACAAATTTGACACAGAAATAACATAAATAAACTTTAAAATAGATCCCCAGTTAGTTTAGATTTTGACGATGGGTGCGACCTACTCGGTCGGTGTATTAAATGCCTTGCGCGAAAACCATATAATTCTAGCTTTATTTAAATCGCAAATAAAAATTCATTATACGTCACAATTCGATACCTCAGTCTACGTGCCATCCAATCGTAATCGCTTGCTGTGACTATCGATTTGGGTTAGTTACATCTCTATACAGGATGTCCAGTAATTAATGGACAACCTTCTAACCATCGACAGGGCAGCTTAGGCTGGTCCAGAAAATGCACTTATAGGTCTAGTAAAAGTTTCGTGGTTTTCGAGATAATCGCACTTTTGTCTTTTTTACTAGTTAGCACCATACTTCACTTTAAACACCATCAAGGCCATATCTTTATTTGTAGAAATGTAAATAGCATGTGTGATACCATTTTAGAATCAGTATTAGATAAACTATTTTTAAGAAAGTTGGCCACTCTGTTCTCCATACATTTTTTTTTCACCACAAGCGACCAGACTTCTGGAAAATGTTATATATATATATATATATATATATAACACACACATCTGCCACATTGCGCGCAGAGAAGATGGCCGATGGTGTCGAAAAGTGCTCGAGTGGAGACCACGGACTAGCAAGCGCAGCGTAGGACGTCCACCCACAAGATGGACAGACGACCTTGTTAAGGCCGTCGGAAGACGCTGGATGCGGGTCGCTTCCGACCGGAATGGAGGTCCAAGGGGAAGGCCTATGTTCAGCAGTGGACGTCTTATGGCTGAGATGATGATGATGAGTCAGTTACAACTTAATTAAAAAAAAATATATATAATGTACTTAATAAAATGTAGGTACCATCGGTGCGCGAGTTTGACTCGCACTTAATTGAATTATTTTCTTGAAAACATTGTTTCGTTAAAATTGTGTGATCATTAAAATAGGTATAAAGTCGATAGGTATTGTAAACAATAATTTATTAAGTTAGGCAACAAAAGTATTGGAAATTGTGATAATGAGACCCACCAAAAACATTTTCATGTAAAATGTTGCCAAGAAGAAACCATAAGGCTTGCACTGACAAAAAGTTATCAGAAATTTACTTTGAAACTGTTTTTTTTTTGTTTTTAGAGCTTATAAATAAGTACTACTGATCAGTAACAACGTTTTAATTTCACGGCAGCGTTATTGAGTTAAAGGAATCTGTAAAGTAAAATTATTGATTAAGGTTAATAACCTTTATAAATAGAACCCTTAATTGACCGTCTCCTTTAAAATTGTTACTTTCCTTTAGGTACTTTAACTCGAACACGCTGCCATGAAATTAAAACGTTCTTTACTGATCAATAATAAGTACACATGTCTATATAAAAATAATAATTCTACATGAAATGATCAGAAATACGTAATGCAAAAAATACATACGTACATATACAATAAAAACTCTAAAACGTGACCATTTCCCGGTCTAGTTAAAATACTGCCATCATAAGATCATTATACTGTGACCCGCCTGCTATGTTTACCGTGCGCGACGCGCGCTCATGATCTCGGCGAGCGGCTCGCGGGACGCGCGGGCGGGGCTTCACGGTTTGCCGCGCACCTCACCCCCTCAGATTCGTTGATGAGTCGAATCATATCGCCTTAAGCTAACTTTATATCGACTTAAGCAGAAAAAAGCGACGAAGTGTCATTATATAGAATGATGATATTTCCTCACTTTTAACTTTCCTATGAGCAAATGTAATGCAGAGTTAGCTTGGTCTTTGCAACTCCTTGATTGATTGAATTGCAACTATGTACTTACTTGTAATAAGTAATTTTCTTCTTTCTGGCACTGAAAGTGATGCTTACCTGTAAATAAAATATTTTTTTTAAATAAGGGTTCATATTTAAATTAGAAAAGTAGTAAATAAAGAGTTCGCATAACGATTGAAAATAAATAAGGAAGATAAATTAATAATGCGAAAGTAATATACTACAATCAAATCAAAAATCATACTTAAAGACTAACATACATACAATAATTATTTGTGTTTTCATGTAAATATATTCTGAGGTTGTGCAATAAAGACGATTTGTATTGTATTGTATTGTATGGTATTGTATTGTATTGTATTGTATTGTATTGTATAGTATTGAATTGTATTTTATAATTATAATCTTAAAAACTAAAAACAATTTTGGGGACCCAACAGTTTTTCGCTGCGTCACCCGTTCTTGTGCACGATTCGGCTGATTTCCACAATCACAATGCCAAAAACTTTACAATATATACTCTTTCATTCCTCAAGCGAAAAACGAACAACAGATTCTAAACAGCTTCAAACACAGAATTTAAACATTACAAAGCGGAAAGAAAAGGCAGTGGACATTTAACATGGTACAAAGGAAGACAAAAACCGTGACGAAGGTACGCCTTGACGTTTCTTGTGCATGAAACTTACCTGAACAATGCTACTAACGGCCTGATCCGAACTTCAAGATGCGCCAAAATTTGAAAAATATACGATATAGATCGGATATGTCAGTATCAAAAGGCCCGGATAACGCTAGGTAAAAGAAGATGTCAGTATCAAAAGTTTTTGTTTGAAGAACGTCACTTTTGACACTGACATATCCGATCCCGTATCTTTTGCAAATTTTTGACGTGTCTTAAGCTATTATATAATCTGTGCCGTAAGTCAACTTTTGGACGCCAATGACCGATATATCCGCACCGCAGGTTCAACGCCAAAGACTGAGTAGTCGGTCACAGACCACAGAGCAACACAAACCTACGTGCATATGCATAAAGTTCAATTTCAGTTTTGACACTTCGGTGACGTGGCGTCCGGGTGACTGCTTTTGTGTTAGACACGGCGTCGAAAAAGTTAACGATTCCGTAAACGATATTCTGCAGATTTCCTTTTGATATCATTTAAACTGTTTTTAATGTCTGCATAAAACAGTTTTTAATGTCTGCATAAATGATATCATATCAACATCCGATGTTTGAAACTCGGATGCGGCTCACGTTGACGAAGGTCCCTGTCCGAACGTTTGTGCAAGAAAGGACGCAGCCTGAATATTCTCACGGTTTACATTTTGTAGGTGACTTGTCTTTTTATCCGACTTCGAAATTTAATTTGTTAGGAATTTGTTTTTTTTTTGTTTACACACCTGTGATGTTTTAGAATGACTTCAAAATCTCGTAGGTCTATGACGCTCTGTGGTTGTGACGGATTAATCCGTCTTTGGTGTTTGACTTACGGTGCGGATATATCCGTCATTGTGGCGTCTAAAAGGTTAACTCATATATCTGCATCATATATATCGAATAGAAGTAGTTCTATGGCTAAATATTTATATGGATGGTAGAAAAAACTCAAGGCAAAACAAAACATTGTTACATAATTAATAAATAAATCTTTATTTACATATTACAATATATATACAGTGGTACTACTAAACGAAATTAATAACTAGCTTAAATCTAAAATAGGCCCTTGGGGCATTGTACCAAGGATGCTGGCGGCATTTCCTCGCTGTATCGCAATGCTGATACGTTGTGCGAGGTAGCCGCCAGCTCTTCGGTCACCAGTTACGTCAACCAGACGCTTCGCGATTTCTGCGAACAACTTATGCGCGCTGGGACCCCATGGACCTAGAGTTTCAACACCAAATGGTACAAAATGGTACTCTCTACCGAGGCTCTTATATTTGTTACGTTTTAGAATTTCGGCGCTTTCCGCCGCTCCGCCCGCTTTTACAGTAGTCCGTTGGAGGTGGGACGGTGCCAGTGTGTCTACGCAGGTAGCATCCCACACCAACATCCGTCCCAAGCTCCAAGGAACTAAGGACACTCCATCGGGCCTCTTGCCATCATCTCTGATAATGCCAGTCGGCTCAAGAAGAGCAGGCACATTGATGGTGGCAAGAGACCGACGGACTATGTCATTAAGCGACGCATGTCTCGAAAAACGGCCTGCACTTTTTTGACAAGATAATCCGTGGTGTCCCAGTCGGTCCACATCCGTGCCACAAGAGCATATGTGTGGCGTACACACCGAAACCCCGAGTCGCAAACCAGTCGCCAGTCTAAGGGAGGCCGGATCCAAGAAAGTACCAGTATTGGGCGAACGATGGGCATGTAGCCAGTAACCGGCTTCCCGGGCTCCGACCGCCAAAAGCCTCGCGCGGTCTGGACCTGTACAGTTGTTTAGGAGAGTATTGTAAGTTAAATCACAGTAAACATTATCCCAACTCCTTTGTGAATTTGGGTTGTCTGGAAATTGTTTGCCTGGGCAAGCAATTTTAAAAGCATTTTTGGCGTCCTCAAAGCCCGCGATCTCACAGTTTGTGGGCAAAGCCCTTAAGATATTTCCTATGAGACCAGACGTGCTATGAGTGGACGCCAAAAAGGCTGGGGAAGCCACACTGGAAATTTTGCGAATTCCTAAACCTCCAAACCGAATGGGGAGGGACGCTTACATAATTAATTACGTCTTGAAGTTGTGTACTGTAGTTACTGTATCTATTTTGAGAAATATCCCACTTTTACTTCGCATGCGCGAAATGTGTTATTTATTGTAAAGACAGTTGTTTCCATTATGTACAGTTCCCAGATCTTAAAATAATCTTTGTTTATTTTATTTAGAAAAACAAATAATTTCACGAAACGATACAAAAGAATTCTTTATCGTTTGTAAAACCGAGGTGGGGCGTGAAAGTTATCAATTTACGTATAATTTACGTAAGTTTGATCATACATCACATCATTCGATGAGTATTAAGAAGGAGGCAGTATTTCCATCATTCGTTACACATCGTTTTATTTTTAGTTTTGTATATCGTCATTTTAAAGCTTATTAAAACAAACCAAACAGTTTCGTTTATAGGTATTTCCACCAAGCCTAAGTTTGAGCCCGAACTAATATGTAGTAGCTACAAGCGTGAAGCTTTTCAATTTCACACCACGTGTTGTTTATAATTATTTTCGCAACTAGAAACTAGTTAGGAAACGGTCAGGATAGATTAAAAAAGTAGGATTGAATCGGGAAACTCGTGCGTCCAAGACTAATTAATCCATAAGATCGGACGGTTACGTGGCTGACATGTGTTAGTACCTATTCTAGATAACATTAGACTCTAGAATGGTATATAATCAGAAATACTTCACCTTTTCTGAGAATTTGTACAGCAAATAACTTCGAATTCGATACAGCGTGAACGAATACCAAAGCAAAGTACAACTGGCGGTCTTAATGCCAAATGGCATTCTCTACCAGTCAACCATAGATAATATCCAACAGATGTGATAGTATCTACCAACAAAATCTCAGCATAAACTAATATTTAAAGAAAACATCTCGGAAAACATACAGCTCATGTTGCTATGAAACTTACTATTATTTTAGAGGTCAAAGCGCCTTACCAGACTGTAAGTATAATCCCATTGTCTTTCATCAAAGTGTCCGTCCGCTATTTGTACGATACAATTTCGAATTCGAAGTTTCCCATCAAAGGAAACTAAGGTTCGATAACATCAATGGACAGACAGATCTGGTCCAAAATCAACGTCCATTATTTGATGCCTTTACCTTAGAGGATACCACGACGATATAGGTTTCCTAACTACAGTTTGCAAGTTCTAATCTTAATGTAAATTGAATGTTAGTTTATGTAACGGAGTGCCTAATTTTGTCTAGACAATATATGTTCTCTAGACTTATTAGAGTTAGACATTTAGAGAGGAGAATGTGATTTAGTTTAGAGGTTTTGCCTGACAGATAAAATTGCGAAAATTTTCGTTTTTGGATAACTTTTTTGTCCTCTTATTTTATGGGACATAATTTCATTTTCATTAATCCCTTGATACTCTTGGTAGGGGGACCTATTCAGATAAGCCTATTGAGCGCTGGTGGTCTAGCGGTAAGAGCGTGCGTCTTTCAGTCCGTAGGTCGCGGGTTCGAACCCCGGCTCGTACCAATGAGTTTTTCGCAACTTTGAACTTTGATATTTACCAGTCGCTTTTCGGTGAAGGAATACATCGTAAGGAAACCGGACTAATCCCAATAAGGTCTAGTTTATCCTCTGGGTTGGAAGGTCAGATGGCAGTCGCTTTTGTAAATACTATTAGTGCCTACGCCAATTTTTGGGATTAGTTGCCAAACGGACCCCAGGCTCCCATGATCCGTCGCAAAATGCCGAGATAACGCGAGGAAGATGATGATGACAGGCGACAGATCATATCCATAACAAATTGATATTGGTTCAAATCTGCCTTACTTGAAGAACATAAATTATAAACACTGGTACTTTTTTCACGTTTATTCGCTGTATTCTTGTTGGTCTTATTCTAAACAAAAGAAATTAAAATCACATACCTCGAACAAATACTCAATTTTCTCTTACCTCGTAAAAGTAAACAAACTTAGACAAACAGAAATGAGAATTCTGAGAGACGGGACAAACAAATCTCCGGTCAGTACCCCAGACAACTCACTTATTCATGATATTGCAAGTACGACCTTACGCTTTAGAAGACAAGGCATGAATTCGTAATGAAAATAACAAGTTTTAAGACCTTTTAAAGGATGAAAGTGGAATTGTAAAAGAAACAGTAGATAACGGAATGATATAGGCAAATAGACAGCCCGATCGTCTGGTTTTATTCTTAGATTTAATATTTGCGTTCAGCGGGGACGATTAGGTAAATGTAAACAATAGATGTAAACAAAAAAATGTAGGCAACAGAGCCCTTAGCTTTGCCTTACCAGGCCCGAACAGGAGGGGCAAACCAAGGCAGCGGTGGCGTAATTGTCATCGCCAAAGATTTAAACGCCCGTTGGTTAGCGGAAACCGACGTCCAGGATAGAGCGAAGTGGAAGGAGAAAAGCAGGAAAGCGGACCCCGTCACAGTACGGGACAAATGCTAGGAGGATGATGATGATTAGGTAAATGTAAAAACGAGAGTTTGCAAAAACAAAAACCTCCCTGTTGCTAGCCCGCAAAAAATGATAAGTAGGAACTCTGGAACAATTTTTAAACATCCTTGCTCAATCAAAATTAAATAAAGTCCTTATATACGTAGAAAAAAATCATAGGCAAAGAATTATTCCCAATTCTTGTTTAAAATCACACGCTTCAACTATCAGTCTATCACCACAGTAATTTATATTGATAATTTCATTGAATAATGTATATTAATTTTCAGTGCAAATACGAATGTCGAACATTAAAAAGAGTATTAAATTCCAGCAATTCCAACCCAATTCACTCGGAACTATTCGCGCGGTAAAACTTTATCGATAAAAATGTAATTATACTTATTGAACTCTCAACGCCCAATATAGCCGACGATAGCAGTTGGAGAAGGTAACTGGTCTACTGGCGCCTCGCTCGAAACCGCAGTCGCCCCAGCCTACTAGATGCCCATGTGCGAAGCCCTCGACGAATATCTTCAACCGCCTCGCGATAAAGAATAAACTACACGATTTAAAAAAAACTGACTTTTATTACGCGGTACAAATATAAAAATACTCCTACAACGATTAGGCGGTACAGCTTCGGATCCCTCAGGTCTTCCTTGGTTTTCTTCCTTTGGTTTTCTTCCTTTTGGTTTTTCCTTTTCGGCTGCTCCTGGTGTACTGTACGATCCGAAGCGGTTCCGTCTTACTTTTATACGAAAAATCAAGAAAGAGAGTCACCTACGATAGGGAGATAAAATCATGTCTTAATTCGCGGAATTAATCGGCCTGTGATTGGTCGCTTACGTCATACGGTCATTTTCGGGTGAATTTTCATTATCCCGCTATCGTTCTGCGACTCATATTACATACATCCGATTAATTACTGACTTAAAACTATTACAAATAGTTAACTACGTTCATTAGTTATAAAAACAAACGATAACAAGTTCACTAGTCCTTACGACTTGGCTTACAATAGATAGGAAAGCGGCCGAAATGAATACAATGGATGGTTTATGGCCCTTTTGCCGACTCGCAGGCCTTTGTCTACCTGTGACTGCCTTATGATTCTTATCTAACTAGGTGACTAGGCTAACGACCTATAATATCTACAAATATTGTTATGATGTAACTTTAACAGGTTACGAATTAATTAATGAAACGTGTATGTTTCTAAGTGAAAATTACGCTGTATCGGAGCGCTGAGCTCGAATTTGGCCGACCAATGAGAAGCGGTCATTCTGTCCCTTTCATATTGAGACTTCCTTGTCTTGATCCGCCTTTCTTTGGTTAACCAATGACAGAGCCTACATTATTTTACTAAGTTTATAGTGATTACTTGGGAATTGGGAAATAGGTTTAACCATGTTTTTTCCTAACTTACTGGGTGACCTAAAACTTATTACGAACCTACGAGTTAAATAACGGATATTTTGAATACTTATGACTACTGACAATCTAATCGCGGTTTTCCCTACCTATCAAATAAATCTTTATTGAGAATACAGTCTTAATCGAATTTGATCTTAATCTAACTTATAATTATCCGCGTCTTGTCGTAGCGTCGCTAACATTTTGTCCCCGCAGTCGAAGACTCCTGGTGCATGGGTTGCGACGCGATGACCGCCAGCTTGCAGCTCGGCCTGCGTAGCGTCCCGTGCCTCGTTCTGACGTCTGCGGAGCGAACCCTCCCGTCGGGTCCATGATAGACGGTCTCGACGACTCCTTTAGGCCACACGCTGCGTGGTCCGTTGGGTTCAGAAATGATGACAACATCTCCCGGCTGGATCTGTCGCCCTCCGTCGTCGGATGATTTGCGTGGTGCCAGCAGTGGAAAGTACTCCTTGGTCCAGCGCCGCCAGAAGTGGTCTGCTAGCGCCTGGGCAGCCCTCCATTGTCGCTTGTCGTTTTCCTCGTAAGCGCCAATCATAGGTAAGTTAGCGTTATGAAGTAGAAGAAAGTGCGCAGGTGTGAGACTTTCTTCGCTCTCTGGGTCGACGTTCACGTGTGTTAACGGCCTTCTGTTAACGATATTCTCGATCTCTGCCAGTAGAGTCTCGAACACTTCGGTTTTCGGTGCTCTAGTGTTGAAGGTATAGAGCATCGCTGTCTTCACGGTGCGTACCATTCGCTCCCAAGCTCCGCCTGCAGATGGGTTGCCGGGGGGAATGAATTTCCAATCCATTCGTCGCTGCACGCCGTAGTGTTGCAATTGCGGAAGCCATTGCCTGTAGGCCTCGCGCAGCTCGTTCGATGCCGCCTTGAAGCAGGTTGCGTTATCGCTATACATAACGCTCGGCCATCCTCTTCGTGCGGCGAAGCGCCTTAGCGCCAGTAGAGCGCTATCCGTAGACAGGCTATGTACAGTTTCGAGGTGAATAGCCCGAGTTACTAGGCATGTGTACAGACACACCCAGCGTTTCTCTCGTCGTCGTCCTATGGTCACGTACATAGGCCCGAGGTAGTCTTGCGCGGTGTAGGTGAATGGCCTCTGGTAAGCCTGTAGCCGCTCGGGTGGTAGATCGCCAAGGGGCTGCGCTCGCGGTGAAGCTCGACGTAGCTTACACAGCGCGCAGTCTCGCGCTACAGCTTTCACAGTAGGTCGCAGTTGTAATATCCAGTAATGTTGTCGTAGCTGATTTACCACTGCCTCGTTATGAATGTGCGCCATTCGCCTGTGTGCGCGTTGGACCATTAGTCTGGTAAATGAGTCCTTGCCGTCTAATATTACGGGTCGTACCGATGTGTACAACACTGGAGCGTTTCCTAACCTCGTCTTCATTCGCAGCACGCCGTCGTCGCACAGCTCGGGTGCTAGATTGTATATTCGCGATTTCTTGTCCAAATCGCGTCCTGCGCTTAGAGTGCGCAGCTCGTCCGGGAAACTTCTTCGTTGGCTATTCTGTAGCCACATATGCTCGGCTCGCTTTATGTGGTTCACTTGCAGCTGCAGCGTCTTGTTCTTATTTTTCATCTTATCTATGAAAAGTAGAACGTAGGCCGTCGAATTCATTAGCCTATCGTAATTACTGAAGCGTCGTATGTCAGGTAGCACGCTCGACGGATCTGACTTTGACGTAGTAGTAGATAACGTAGTCTCTACTGTGACTCCGCTTTTCCTTTCAGGAAGGTCTTCAGTCGGTCTGCCTATTTCTTGACTCGGCCACTCCACTTCTGGTCGGTGAAGAAATGACGGTCCTTTGTACCATTCGTCGTGAGCGGTGATTTTCCTCGCCGGCTTCCCTCTCGTAGCGTGGTCTGCGGGGTTCACGTCGGTTGGCACGTACATCCACGCCCGCCGGTCCGATTTTTCAGCTATTTCAGCCAAACGGTGCGACACGAACGGCTTGTAGTTTCTTGCGTCGTCTTTGATCCATCCTAGCAATACTCGAGAGTCCGTCCAGTAGATAATTTTCTTGACGTTGTATCGTTGCTCCTTTTTAATCGTCTCGGCCAATCGAACTCCGATTACTGCGGCTGTAAGCTCTAGTCGTGGTACTGACAATACTTTCAGGGGGCAAACTCTGCTTTTGCCCGCTGCTAGGCTGACTCGTACATCTTCTTTGTTCTCGATACGCCAATACGCCACGGCGCAATAGGCTTCAGTTGACGCGTCGGTAAAAACGTGTAACGTGTATCTCGTAGCTCCGCCCGGTGACTCATACCTTCTAGGTATGCGTAGCGCCGCTACGTGTTTCAGTGCGTTCTGCCACTGAAAAAAGTCTTCAGCTTCTTTATCTGGTAGCGGTGCGTCCCACGTAGTGCCTTTTGTCCAAACTCGCTGAAATATCATTTTAGCGCTGATGACGTAGTGAGCGATAAGTCCCATGGGGTCGTATATGGACATTATCGCGCTGAGAAGTTCCCTTTTTGTCGGCGGCCGTTCTTGCGTCTTCACAGCCTCGGGAACTCGCAGCATTTTCGTGTTGTAGCCCAGAGTGTCCGTCCTAGGGTCCCACGTCATGCCTAGAACTGTGGGTTGACCTTCGCCCAGATGCGTCGGTCCTTGCGCTGCGTGTAGTTCGTGCTCGACGCTTGCCAGCATTCGCGTACTGTTGCTCGCGTAGCCTCGTAGATGAAAACTGCCCTCCGCGTGCGAGTCTCGCACTTGTTGTGATACTCGTAGCAGCTCATCCTCGGTCTCGTACGATGCCACGTAATCGTCCATATAATGATTATTGTGGATGTCGTAGACCGCGTCCGGATATTTGTCCTGGTTGTCGAGCGCGTTCCTATTACGCACCGAATGCGCGAGGAAAGGCGATGACACGTTGCCAAAACAAACTCTGTTTAGTTTGTACACCTGGGGCTCCATATCTCTTCTAGTGCCGCGCCACAGGAAGAGTTGGCTCTGTTGATCTTCTTCTCGCATTTGAATTTGCAGGAACATTTCTTGTATGTCCGCGACCACCGCGAAATTCCATTCGCGGAATCGTAGCAAAATTCCTAATAGGCTTCGTAGTAGGTCTGGCCCCGATAAAATATAGTCATTCAGACTATTTCCTTGACTTTTTGCCGCGCAGTCAAAAACGGCTCTTCCTTTGCCTTTATTTAAATTAAATACATTAAAGTGCGGCAAAAACCAGGTTCGGTCGGTCTGCGGCGGCTCCATGATACGTTCCGCGTATCCTTTCTGTAGTAACTTCTGAATTTGGGCTTCGTAGTCTTCAGCGAAGTCCTTGTTGCGCCGCATTTTCATCTCCAAGTTGTGTAGCCTCGACCGCGCCATTACGTAGCTCGGTGGTAGCTTCACGTTGTCCGACGCCCACAGTTGACCGACCTCGTACCGGCCCCCTGCAGTCTTGCGTACCGTAGCGTTGAAAATGTCGATGGCTCGCTGATCGCTCGGACTGACGTTTTCTTTATTCGTTACTCCTAACGCTTCGATCGACCAATGCTTCTTAACTTGATCGATTAATTCGTCGTCCTCTGTGCGGCAATGAAGTACGGTTTGCTCGATCGTGCGAATGATGCGCGGCATTCGCCCAAAAAATACCCAACCCAAGGGTGTCTTCATTGCGCAAGGCTCGTCCTCTCCGCCCTGCCTGATCTCGATGGGAGTCTTCAGGTGGCAGAAATCGCCTCCAATCAGCATCTGCGGTACTCCTGTACCCACGTAGCATTCGTCGCCCAAATCTTCTAAGTGTTTGTGCTTCATCAATTCGGCCTTGTTGAGTGATTGCGATCGTATGCCAAGTCCTTCTACGGTCTTCATGACGATCTCGTGCACGGTGCCTCCTCGCAGCGGTCCCACTTGCGCCTTTACAGTTTGCGTGATAGATGTGTGCTTCAGGTTTCTTATCCCACGTAGACAGAGAGGTTCGTCTTCGCCTACTGCTCCGATTTCATCTGCGACGTCTTGATCTATCATGGAAAGCGTTGACCCGTCGTCGAGGAAAGCGAATATTTGAGCCGTACCCTTCGGCCCCGTGACTGTTACAGGCAGCACCTTCAGTAGCACGTTGAAGTTTGGGGTTGACGACACGTAGACGCGCGGATCGTTGTCCTCTCGTTCTGTAGGCCGCGACTCCGTTTCGGCCGCTGCCGCAAACGATGACGTCACTCTCGGTGAGGCGACCGCTCGATGCGTCGACTGAGCTACCGCTATTGTAGCCCCACTGCTGTTGTTCGCCTGTGTAGGCTCGGTGTGCAGCAAACGGTGATGCGTGTGCGGGCAGCCTGTCACGCCGCACCCTTTCGCGTTGCATTGCGACTTCAAATGTTTCGCGTTCATACATCTGAAGCATATACGATTGAGTCTTGCCCATTCCCATCTAGCGCCTATACTCTGTGCGGCCAGCTTGCGACAATCTGTAGTAATGTGATTGCCACCGCAGTACAAACACGTGCTCTTCGCTGTGATTTGTCGAGCCGCATACGTCGCCTTCTGCCCTCCGCTGCATCGATTTGCGGCCGGAGCTGGAGTGGGGATGGGATAGCGCGGCGCGGGCGCGTTCAGTCTAGCGCCAGGCGCGCGCGCGTACGGTGCTGTCATCGGTCCCTGCGCGCGCTTCGCTGGTGCGCGCGCGTGACAGAATGACATCTCTAGCTCGCTCTCTTCCATCAGAAAATCAGCCAACTGCAGGATCTCGGGGTCGTCAGTATCGCGATGTCTGTTGGCGTAGTCGCACCATCTGCTTCGTAGATGAGGCGATAATCGATCGGTTACTTCCCGTATCAGCATCGGGTTGTCGGCGTAGTGTCTTCTATCTATGTCCATGATAGTAGATACGACGTTCATAATCTTGATCGCAAACGTATTGAGGTCGTTCGCGCTCGGCCCCAACGGTGGCAGTCTTCGTAGGTCCTCGATTGCTTTATCCAAAAGCACCTCGCTTCGGCCAAACTGCTTCTTCAAAATACGTATAACCATGTCTGGACGAGTAGCTGTAGACAGGACATGTGACACGCACATCTTAGCGTCCCCGCGTAACGCCATACGCAGTCTTGCAACGTTCTCGTAGTCGGTGAACTTGTAGCGCTTCGATGTCTCGATGTAGGTATTGTAAAAGCTTCGCCATTCGCTCACATCTCCATAGAAGTGAGGTAGCTCGAAGATATCTTTAGGTGCCGGACGAGCCGCCATCTGCATCTTCTCGAACAAATGCAGCATAGACTCCGCAACTGTGCCTTCTTGCGTGTGTTGCGTACGCGCCGTGTGCGGCGTACGGGGCTCCTCCGGTGGCGATTCCGATCGCCGTTGACGTTCCACGCGGCTCGGTGAGCGGCGTCGCATATGTCGCTCGTCCCGCAGAGGCCGTCTAGGAGTCTCGTAGTCCGGTGGTGGCTCGTTGGCTAACCCCTTCTTAACTGGCTCGGTTATAGTCTTGTCATCCTGAGAGTCGTCCATCCACTTCAGGATTCGTTTCTGTTGTGGCTCGATGTCACCCGCATCTGAGACTGCGCCCGTGCTTCCTTCCGCTATAATCTGTGATTTCTGCGCCTCTAGCCTCTTCTTTATTAAGTCGGCTTCGATCCGCAACTCTTTTCGCTGAATTTCTGCTAGACGTTCGCTCGCCTCAAGCTCCACTTGAGATAGCCTTGCCTCGATGACCGTACTAGCGCATGAGTGCACGGACTGAGCAGGGGCAGGTGCATACGGAGTGCTCGACTCCATAGTGCCTCCCTGCTGCGTAGCTGCGACGTCCTTAAGTTTCGTTCTCGCCCGTCGCAGTGGTAACGGTGTGGGCCTCGCAAGTCGTCGTAACCGCTTGCGGAGCTCTCTGCTCCACAGCAGTGTATTTACTTGCGAGGGAGACCCCGGTGGCCTCGTGAAGTCGTCCGCCCTGAGGGAGTGCTGTGGTGCGGCCGCTACGCCAAACGGCTCGGCGCTAGCCGCGCGCGGACGCTCGCTGAGCGCGTCGGACGACGTTACAGGGGTGAGGAGGGGGCGCGCCGCCTCGGCGCCCTCTGACCTCTCGGCGTCCGCGCGGGCAGCCCTCTGAGCCGCTGCCGCGCCCTCCGCTAGGTAACGCCGCCTATCTTCGTCGCTCTGCATCGACGCAGCCTTTCGCGAACGCGTACCGACCATTTTATCGGTCATTTGTGACGTTTCTTCGCAGCAAGTGTAGACTTGAGCACGACGTCCCGGTGCGCTGACAGTAGATCCGGTTCGAAGGACCAGAAAATATTGAACTCTCAACGCCCAATATAGCCGACGATAGCAGTTGGAGAAGGTAACTGGTCTACTGGCGCCTCGCTCGAAACCGCAGTCGCCCCAGCCTACTAGATGCCCATGTGCGAAGCCCTCGACGAATATCTTCAACCGCCTCGCGATAAAGAATAAACTACACGATTTAAAAAAAACTGACTTTTATTACGCGGTACAAATATAAAAATACTCCTACAACGATTAGGCGGTACAGCTTCGGATCCCTCAGGTCTTCCTTGGTTTTCTTCCTTTGGTTTTCTTCCTTTTGGTTTTTCCTTTTCGGCTGCTCCTGGTGTACTGTACGATCCGAAGCGGTTCCGTCTTACTTTTATACGAAAAATCAAGAAAGAGAGTCACCTACGATAGGGAGATAAAATCATGTCTTAATTCGCGGAATTAATCGGCCTGTGATTGGTCGCTTACGTCATACGGTCATTTTCGGGTGAATTTTCATTATCCCGCTATCGTTCTGCGACTCATATTACATACATCCGATTAATTACTGACTTAAAACTATTACAAATAGTTAACTACGTTCATTAGTTATAAAAACAAACGATAACAAGTTCACTAGTCCTTACGACTTGGCTTACAATAGATAGGAAAGCGGCCGAAATGAATACAATGGATGGTTTATGGCCCTTTTGCCGACTCGCAGGCCTTTGTCTACCTGTGACTGCCTTATGATTCTTATCTAACTAGGTGACTAGGCTAACGACCTATAATATCTACAAATATTGTTATGATGTAACTTTAACAGGTTACGAATTAATTAATGAAACGTGTATGTTTCTAAGTGAAAATTACGCTGTATCGGAGCGCTGAGCTCGAATTTGGCCGACCAATGAGAAGCGGTCATTCTGTCCCTTTCATATTGAGACTTCCTTGTCTTGATCCGCCTTTCTTTGGTTAACCAATGACAGAGCCTACATTATTTTACTAAGTTTATAGTGATTACTTGGGAATTGGGAAATAGGTTTAACCATGTTTTTTCCTAACTTACTGGGTGACCTAAAACTTATTACGAACCTACGAGTTAAATAACGGATATTTTGAATACTTATGACTACTGACAATCTAATCGCGGTTTTCCCTACCTATCAAATAAATCTTTATTGAGAATACAGTCTTAATCGAATTTGATCTTAATCTAACTTATAATTATCCGCGTCTTGTCGTAGCGTCGCTAACAATACTAATCGGTTTCCAAATATCCTATCTCGTAACATACCATATTATTCACATTGTTAGGTAACTGAGAATTCTTAAATCTTATTGCAAATACATACCTAAGTCCGTCACCTACATGCCAATTAAAATAAAATATAAATTTTGACTTACATATTCACGTCATAATGATTATAATGATGATTATTAATAATGATATTTAATTATCACACGTATTGAAACGATCAAGACGCACGGTCGAATGATAAAAAAACACCGGACAAGTGCAAGCCGGACTCGCCCAGCACGAGTGTTCCGTACTTTTTAGTAGGTATTTGTTGTTATATCGGCAACAGAAGTACATCATCTGTGAAAATCTATATACAACTGTCTAATAGCTATCACGGTTCATGAGATACAGCCTGGTGACAGATAGACAGACGGACAGACGGACAGCAGAGTCTCGGTAATAGGGTCCCGTTTTTACCAATTGGGTACGGAACACTAAAAAATAACATAATTTAGACATCATTCTGTTCAAGACGTTACTCCAAAGAATCTTTTTAAAACGAAATAGAAAAAGAAAATCAATTCACCGGTAAATAAGTTGTAAACTAAGATCCAATACGGGGACGTTAAACAACTCGAACGGGCACAAACACAGAACTAGGATTGCTCCGGGACACTTATTTGTTTTATATTTGCTTCTAGTTTATTTTGTTTCTCCTCGGAATGTACTTATTTTCTAGTCCTTTTATTTGATAGCAAATCGTTGAATACAATAAGAAGGTCCGTACCTTCTTATTGTATTCGACTGTAAAATTTAATTTATTTCATATTGCTCAGATATTATTCGCAGTGCATCTTTATATTCTCTATCTATCATTGCAAGCGCCCATAGGCTTCGGGAGCTGCTTGACATCAGGCGGATCGCACTCGTCGTAAATAAAATATATTGTGAAATCAATATCAAGTTGTGATTCAAACTATATGCGTAAAAGCTGTTCTACTTACTTCTACTTACTAAAATAATGTCAGAACAGCATAAAAATATAACATTCATTTAAAATTTAGTGTAGTTACACAATCTACTTTAACTTTCCAACAAGAATTTGTAATTTTAAGTTCTCCGGCATGAGTACAATAATGAAATTACACAAATGACAAAGTTAAATATGATAACAAAGTAGCTACTTTAGTTGGACGTTATGAAGGTAAAAGCTAAACTTGTGAATTCTGTTAAAGTCGTGGGAAAGCTTTAAACGCTGGGCAACGAAACTGGCGTTTTAGCAACAGGTAGATATCATTATGATAAATTATTAAGATGAAGAGAATTTAGAGATGCTAGACAGTCGATAAGTAGAAGCGAAGATTAAGAAGGCCACCAGGGCCTAGCGGTAAGAGCGTGCGACTTTCAATCCGGCCGGCGGTCGCGGGTTCAAACCCCGGCTCGTACCAATGAGTTTTTCGGAACTTATGTAAGAAATATCATTTGATATTTACCAGCGAAATATGCTTTTCGGTGAAGAATTGGTTAATCGAGGTTTCTAAAAACCCTGACACTCACCAAGTCCATTTTCTAAGCATAATTCATCTGAAATCTTTAGATTTTTTTACGTTAACTGTATTTTTCTAAGAGAAACAAACACCGTTAAATCGCATCAGTTTACCCTAATTTGTCTTTGATGTCCCCCTTTAAAACAATCGTTTTTTCAGCAAGCCGTTCCCCCATAACTCGTGGCCCTCGCCAACGGGATTAGCAATGCAAAACTTATTTACGTCCACTACCTAGTCTAAATTAATGCTGTAAACCAGGGTCCGGTCGCCATACAAATATGTCTGGAAAATTTTCTGACTCAGACTGACACCGACAATGGGATGTGTTCAAATCCGTCAGAAGATAATATCGTAAAATTGATTGTTATAACTTTTTTAGGTGAATTGAGCGCTCACTTTTGGATGGAATATCTTCGAGCCCTGTCTCGAAACAACTAATTGTAGGTAAGTATACTTATTGCATAACTTCCGTCTGCAAGCTCTAAAATACAACCAACTTTGTACTTGCCATCGCTGAACCAATATTCCGTAAACCGGACAGAAATAATTGTAAGTAATATAAAAGACCGCCTTCCTTCTTCCTCGTTTCCACATGACTGAAGGTCACAATACTCACAATCATATGATGTCGTTACTTTATCCATCAATACTTCTCATTCTTGATGCTTTCCGGATAGTCACTTGTTTGATGACATCGTCGGTCCAATCCAAAGTCATTTTGAAAAGATCGCTAAACAATTTACAAGTAGCGCTACTCTAACTACCCCAGCTCCTCTACGAAACCTAGTAATGTTTTCAGGTTGCTAACCGCCTCCTTTATTGTGCACGGAGACCCTGTTTCCATGTACTTCTACCTGCTTGCAGTCTAGAAGAATGAGTTTTATTGTTTCCTTTATTTCCATGCAAGGTCTGCACATAGGGCTATCTGTTTTTCCATATTTTATAGATGTCTATTTAGTGTGTTATGTCCTGTAACTAATCCTACAATTTTTGTAGTTAGTGTCTATGTGTCTTCCAAGACATAAACGACAAAGAATATCTATAGAAATTATTCGGAATCAATTCTATGAACCAACGAACAACGGCAGTAGATGGACCGTAAAACTCGTTTAAAGCGACAGAAGGATCCTGAATGTTTTAATGTTACGTCACTTTATTAATTTAGGTACTTTTACGAGATACTTCTTGTTGCCCATCAACGACTTCGGCTTCAGGACTCTTGTACGGAAACTCGAGAAATACTTACTTTTGCGCCGTTAAAATAAAATGAGTTTTTCTGCAGGGACGTAGTACAAAAAATATATAAAAGGAAAGACTAAATGAGCGAAAGAAGTACCTAGTGTAAACACAGCCAATTCTTTACACTTTAATTTTAAGAAATATCAAAAGCAAAGTTGCTTTTCCAGAAATAACTAAAGAAGTAGCTTGCTCTAAAATTAAATTAAAGCTGTTGGTCTAATGTTATGCACAAGGTTTGCCTTAATTTGGATTAATACATATTTAAACTCAGAAACGTAAAACTTCTGCATTTATTTTTAAAACTCTCTTTTCAACATGGAGATTTTTATTTCAATTATCTTGCATTACCTACTTATGCCTGATGGCATTTAAATGAAGTTGATTCGATTGAATTAATTCAATAATTAGCTTTTCATATTTATATTCAAATACTAGCTACTACTGACGTCCTCCTAGACTATTTGATCGGCCAGTCTGCCTACAAAACAGGAGTCCTAGGTTCGAATCCTGGTAATGGCCTTTATTCCTAACTTTTTTTCGGATATTCCACATTGGTGGAAAACAGTCCTAGCTCCTCCTTGACTTTTGACCTGGAAGCATAGGTATACTAGGTATTCTACTCGTAATTGTAATAATTATGAATTTGATCTGGATTTTTATAGATATGATCTTAACGTTTTTGGTTGAAAAATGACACTTTTGACACTGACAGGTCACCATAACAAATACAGATCAAATTCATGACCTGTTATAACAATCAGAATACGCCAGCTAGTAAAGACCAGAAAATCTACGCTGTTTCTGTATTAATCAAGTATCACTTGAAATCCAAAGACGAGTGCACTCTAATAGTCGAGGATTCCTAAACTAGACTAAAGCGGTCGTAAAATCACCTGCTTCCCAAAGCACCTGCTTTCCCAAACTTGGCTTTGAAACATCTCGCAAAATGAGACATTCGACTCGGGAACTGGGACTTTCCTTCGCGTCGTTAAGTAGAAAGTTTCTTTCAAACTAGCTTCAGCAAATATTCCCTCATATTACTGAGTTTGGTTTCCAACTGATGTATGGTTAAGTTGAACTAATAAATATAAATGATTTCAAAACTACTTGCTGAAAGATTTCATAAAAGAAGCCTACAGTATAAGTATATAATAACATTTAAAGTTACGAGACGCATACTGCTGGGGTATCAATTGTGGGTGGCGTCGATTTAAAAACGTTGTACACTCCTTTTTGAAGAACACCATAGTAATACCATGAAAAAACCGCGGAAAGGAGTGATCCATTTGCAGATGGAAATTTTTCTGAAACAGCAGAGTATTTTTAGGTTCCAGGGTGTGCAACTGGTGAGGTGATAAAAATTATCATAATATGAAAAAATTCAAAGTTTCAGAGAGTTTTTTCTAAAATTATCCATTTACCTACTCGTATTTATTTAACTTCGTCGCAGATTGTGACAAAAAGATTCTCCGATTTGGCGATTCGGGGAGTTTTAATTTACCTTTAACTGAATTTGGCCTCCCAATCTTCAAACTGAAGAGGAACAATTTTAGCTTTACTTTTATTAAATTAGTTTCATCGAAAATGCGAGCTTTCTTTTTACACGACTGCCCAAACAAAAAGAGTGTATTGTTTTCAGCGTTCATGTTTGTATGTATGTGAGTTTCTTTATTCCACCTTAACTTCTGAATGCCTTAACCGATTTAGAGGTATGATACATCATTAGAATCCTTACGTCATCCCGGCTAACATAGGCTATATGACGTCATTATAAAAACAATATGGCGGACTTAATGCGCCATATTACGCAACCTTTAGAAAAAAATATCGTGCAAACCTATCGAGTAGGGTATCAAAATGAAGGGCTTTGAAAGCCAATTGATAAAATATATGCAACATGTGGGTTTAAGTTTCATTTTGAGAAAGTAAGAATTGACAAAATATGTTAAGAGAAGCTAATCTCATAAAACCAAATATTATTATTGAATGGGATACTTATTAAAATAAAAGGAAAGAGTTTGACCGCTGATCATAAAAAACTATCATCATCATCATCATCATATCAGCCAGAGGACGTCCACTGCTGGACATAGGCCTCCCCCAAAGAGTGCCACAATGACCAGTCTTGCGCCACCCGCATCCAGCGGACTCCCGCGACCTTTACCAGGTCGTCAACTCGTCAGTCCACCTTGTGGGGGGTCTACCCACGTTGCGCCTTCCGGTACGTGGTCGCCACTCGAGAACCTTTCCGCCCCAACGGCCATCGGTTCTACGGGCAATGTGCCCCGCCCACTGCCACTTAAGTTTAGCGATTCGGAGGGCTACATCGGTTACTTTGGTTCTGCTGCGGATGGCCTCATTTCTGATGCGATCACGCAGAGAGACTCCAAGCATAGCCCTCTCCATTGCCCTTTGGGTGACTTTGAGCCTTCTTATGAGGCACACAGTAAGCGGCCACGTTTCAGTTCCATATGTCATCACTGGCAACACACACTGGTCGAAGACTTTCTAGTAAAGTAGTAGTATAAAAAATATAATTATATTATATTAGGTACATACTACTCATAGTTTTTAAAACATGTTCGTAATTGCGCTAATGGAATCGGAAAGTTTAAAATATAACTTCTATTTATTAATCGATACGATGCAGAGTCCGTCTAAGCTAACTCTGCACCGACTTTGGCAGAACAAATCGTGAAAGTATCATTATAACCGCATGGTTTAATTTAATTTTAACATTTATGATGATGACATTACTCAGAGCGTAAGAAAGATGTGCGCTTCCTGCAACTTGTCCAAGTATATGCACTCGGTCCAAAGCCAGGCGCCAAAGGCGCCCCCACACTAAAAGGGTCAGGCGTAGCCCGACGTACGTGACACGCTATACTCTTACCAAAGCAGGGCGCCTTCGGCGCCCTCATACTCAAAGCGTCGAGCGTAGCCCGACGTACGTGGCGCGTTGTACGCGTTCCAAAGCCGGGCGCCTTCGGCGCCCTCATACTAAAAGAGTCGGGCGTAGCCCGACGTACATACGTGGCGCACTGCGCGCGGTCCAAAGCCAGGCGACTTCTACTTTCTCATACTAAAAGTGTCGGGCGTAGTCCGACAAACGTGACACGCTGTATGCATACCAAAGCCGGGCACCTTCGGCGCCCTCACACTTAAAGGTTCTGGCGTAGCCCGATGTTCGTGGCGCGCTGCACGCGGTCCAAAGCCAGGCACCTTCAAATCTCTCATATTAAAAGTATCGGGCGTAGCGTGACACGCTGTATGATTACCAAAGCCGGCCTCATACTCAAAGCGTCGGGCGTAGCCCGACGTACGTGGCGCGCTGTACGCGTTCCAAAGCCGGGCGCCTTCGGCGCCCTCATACTAAAAGAGTCGGGCATAGCCCGACGTACGTGACGCGCTGCGCGCGGTCCAAAGCCAGGCGACTTCTACTTTCTCATACTAAAAGTGTCGGGCGTAGTCCGACGTACGTGACACGCTGTACGCATACCAAAGCCGGGCGCCTTCGGCGCCCTCTTACTCAAAGCGTCGGGCGTGTACGAGGCGCGTTGTACGCGTTCTAAGGCCCGGCGCCGAAGGCGCCCTAATAGTAAAAGAGTCGGATGTAGCCCGACGTACGTGGCGCGCTGCACTCGGTCCAAAGCCAGGCGCCTTCGACTCTCTCATACCAAGTGTCGGGGGCGTAGGCCCACGTACGTGACACGCTGTACGCTTACCAAGACGCCTTCAGTGCCCTCTCACTCAAAGCGTCGGGCGTAGCCCGACGTTCGTGGCGCACTGTACGCGTTCCAAAGGAGTCGGGCGTAGCCCGATATATGCGGCGCTCTGCGTGCCTTTCTGTACTGAGGACGCCCTCGCAAAAGTAATATAAAGTGACTTCAAATGGTTAGTAACGAAATCATGACCCCAAAGTTAATTAAATAATTAAAATTAAAAAACACGACTTCGAGAAAGCGAACTGAAAAGATGAAAATATTTTTTAGTTGTGTTAGTTACTCAACTTTATGAATGTAAAAATTCTAAAAAGTATAAAATAAAATAAATTAATTAAAAATTAAAAAACACGCCTGCGAAAAAGCGAACTGAAAAGACAAAACTAATTTTTAGTTGTGTTAGTTTAGTTGAGTAACTTAATGAATGTAAAAAATAATTAGAATATGAGTGTTTAGTGAAGGTTAGAAACAAACGCAAAAGTTTTATGCTCATTTAGGATCGTGACTGTACCTGTGTATTTTATTTCAATTGCAGTCGGGGACCTTGATGTATTGACATTTTCCCATTTAATAGGTTCCCGACTGCAATTGAAATAAAATACACAGGTACAGTCACGATCCTAAATGAGCATAAAACTTTTGCGTTTGTTGTTTATAACCTTCACTAAACACTCATATTCTAATTATTTTTTACATTCATTAAGTTACTCAACTAAACTAACACAACTAAAAATTAGTTTTGTCTTTTCAGTTCGCTTTTTCGCAGGCGTGTTTTTTAATTTTTAATTAATTTATTACTTTTATTCATATTTGGGTAGCTTCGATCATTAAAACGTCTGTATTTAACGACGCAAAAAAACCTCCATGGTAAAAAAAAATTAAAACATCCCGGTACGGCAAATAGATTGCTTTTTAGGTTGGGCCAAAACCCTATAAATATCCAAGCAAAAAATACCTGACATTAAACGCCCTTTACTTGACAGCCAACGTTGGGAAAGTAATGTTTTTCGAAATACCATTGGGTTATTAAACATACCTATTTAATACATACACAATCCCAATATGAATTCGTTATTTACTACTTATAAAATGTAATATGAATGAATGAATGACGCTTTTATTCAAAACACACATATAACAATATTAAAATAGGCTTAAATCTACGTAAATTTGAAGTTACAGTGCTGCGAGTGGTTCCAGAAAAGGATAACACTCAGCATGTGTCGCAGCACGTGAGTAGTGTTACGACGCTGATTTTCAGTGTACCCATTGACACGTAAAACAAACACAAAACAACACAGAACATAAAAACAAGCCCGAAGCAGAATACAACAGAATGTGCAGTTGACAACGATATGTTATACGCAGGTACAGATTAAACAATAGTACTAGGTACAGAAGGTTCACTCTCTAACAAAACGCGTCTATTACGAGAGATAAGATATCTACAAGCGAAAGCGCGAGCAGGCGTCCGTTTCGTAGCGGTGCGCGGCAACTACTACTGCTAGACGCTAGACACCAAAATTGGTGTGGCTCGCATATTGCCGCATGTACTTGTAGCGACACGATGAAATGAGGGAGTGAGCCACGCCTGACGCGGGTTTAATATTGTATATGTTATGATTGCTAAGTCATAATTAGATTCTGTCGGTGTTAACAAAGGGGCGCGAGCAGGTAATAGTCGAGCTAATCCTTGGCGGTTTCCCAAACGCCCCGCTTATCCGGAAGGGCCGGATGTTGTGGCCAGGCGGCCAGCGGACAGAGGAAATCAACACAGAATAACTAGATAATGATATTAACAGACGTTCCGTTTTAACCTGACGAATATTTGACAGTTAAAATAAATACCATGGACTGGACCGAACGACGTCTAACTAAATTCCATAGGAATTTGAAGATATATTAGATAGATACATACCGCATACAGAATTTAAATTCCAAAATAGGCGTCCATAAGCCGAATTAGCCTATGGTGACTGCTGACCATCAGGCGGGCCGTATGCTCGTTTGCCATCGGCGTGGTATTAAAAAAAAATCTTTCTCAAAACTGCTCGATTGTAATGATCTCATTTGCTGATTGTATTATATCTAACGATGTTTGAAGAAGCGAACTTCCACTCTAAGTAAGAACACACATCTAATCGTTATATCGCTCTTTTTATAGCCTCATATCATACCTATTTCAACCGTGATGGGGCTTCCGTGTACCTGACCTGTGGTTTATATGAATGTATGATTTATTTTCCCACTTCCATGAGTGAGAACATGCCTTTATGTGCCAGTTTTAGAGTTTTACAGCAATGGTCCCTACTTAAGCTTAAGATGAAATCCGCTCAGACTGTCTGACTTTTTTTATTATCAAAGTATGGACTGGCGAGCGGCTTACTTGCATCCGAAGTGTTTTTGTTTTTATAAAATTGTTATGTTAAGTTTTAATAAACAAAAAACCACAATTGTACGCACCCAAAAACGTATCGTACTAATTCATAACCTCTTTTCGGGAGCATTTTATTTCTTTGGTGATGAAAACAGCTACTTTAATTTCTATCCAAGTGTATTTTCGCGGGTTGTTTGACAAGAAGCTCTTTACATTTTTTTAAACTAAAAATCTGACCAATCACTTCAATAAAGTGGATCCTCTACTATAAAAGCCTATTCATAATATTTTCTTTTAGTCTGTGCTTACCCACTTTCACATAAAGTTAACATTATCAAGCCCATTGAGGACGTCCCCAAACATTAATGCCGTAGCGCAAACTTCTGTGCACAAACACATATTTACCACCCTATCTGGCCTGTGTCCGGTTCGAAGGACCAAAATGTTGGATAAACGGGAAATTAACCTGTGCCGGAAATTACTGAGAGGGAGAAGTTTAAACGGACTTGTGTGTATGTCTGTGTGTGTGTAGGGATAGTTATAGTTATTATTGGTATTGGTTTGGTGGACTTGCTTTAATAATTTAAAAAGCTAGCCAAGTGCATGTCGGACCATATCTAACGGAGGGTTCTGTACCATCATACGATATAAATAACCATACAAGCAAAAGGGTATACGTTTGTAGTTGCGTCTTTTGAATAATAAGGAAGGTGTTTTGAAAAAACTCATTAATGGCTAATCCGATCACGTTCTCATAAAATTGGGTGTATTTTATGTTTTAAATTTCATTAAAATATACCTTACGTACAGTTTTCGAGAAAAATGGCTGTGACATACGGAGAAACAGACGGACATAATGAAACTGTACTTAAGGGTTCCGTATTTGCAATTTCGGCTACGGAATACTAGCTTATATCAATGTCAAAATATAAAAGTTAATAAAAAATAATATTCACGTACGCTTTAACACATACGCGTCTAAAAGTAATGAAATATTTCATATAATGTAAGACCTGATCATTTAATGAAATATCTCAGCAGCATTGTAACAAATACTCAAGTAATGAAATAGCTAAGCTTCTGTGGATCTCATTTGTAAGATTTCTTCTTATTGAATTTCATTATTATTTAGCAAATAAAAAAAGCGCTGGTGGCCTAGCGGCAAGAGCGTGCGACTTTCAATCCGGAGGTCGCGGGTTCAAACCCCGGCTCGTACCAATGAGTTTTTTGGAACTTATGTACGAAATATCATTCGATATATACAATACGATAGTTGCTTTTCGGCGACGATAAACATCGTGAGCCAACCGGACTGATCACATTAAGAATTTCCCTACTTGACGATCAAAATATAAATTGGTATAGATTAGTGTAAATTAATTTATATTTTAATTTCATATTATGAAATAAATAAATCTAAATCTAAATCTAAATCTAAGGCCTAGTTTCCTCTCTGGATGGCAGTCGCGCAAAAACTAGTGCCTACGTCAAATCATGGGATTAGATTGTCAAGCAGACCTCAGGCTCCCATGAGCCGTGGCAAAATGCCGGGACAACGCGAGGAAGAAGAGTAGAGTTTTAATATTATATTTATTTTATTGTAGAGACGGTTCAATGGAAATCCTGCGGACGAAGCCAATCTATAGCGATTTTACGTTGGAAATTTTCAATTTCTACCCTCTTCCAGAAAATTCTTGAATTGATTTCATTTACACAATATTTTCCACTACCTGGAGGCACTAGCGGCGAAGTTTTCGTTCGAGGCAGAGGGCAAATATAGAGCTTATCACAACTAGCGATGTGCCGTTCTCGAAATTTTCCCGAGAACAGAGAAATCTATCGGAAACGTTCTCGGAAATTTCTCGGAAATGTTCTCTGAGAGTTTTACCCTTTCGTCGCAAAAGCGATGAATTCTTTTGTTTAATCGCTTAGTGTAGGAGATAAGACAATTACCATGGAAGCTTAAAGGCAAATACTCGGCACCATTCATAGCAATATAAAAAATAATACTAATTGATAAAAAAACCAGGAGGTTTTACAACACAAAATTATTTGAGGCAAAAGGTATAAACTTAACAAAAGTAAATATGTCATTCCATTAAATAAAAATTAAGATTGTTCATGACTTATTTATGCTAAAAGAGGACGTTCTCGAGAAAGGAAATTTCCTCCGGAAATTTCTTCGGAAAGGAATTCTCAGAAACGAGAATGTTCTCACCGGCACATCACTAATCACAACATATACATAAGGAGGATTATTTCGGCAATGAGCAAAACGGTTACACATCAGAAAATTCGAAGCTACGCTACCCTATGGCGATAACACAGGTAATCCCCAACTTTGCCCCCTCACCACACGGGAAAATGTCCATTTTCCATTAGTCCCCACACCATGCATTCCCCCAATTCGCGGTAAAGATTTCCAAGCGTAAATACCCTTATTTAAAACAATTTTCAAACAAAAACAGCTTGTAATTGTAAACTTTGAGGTACTTAAACGAGTTTGCGAATTCTCAAAGCCTCCCTAGAGTACTAAGGGGGTGATTACATAAACATTTTGCAGGGTTTTCTTACTGATTTCAGTAATAAGAGGGCAAGATAAGTAACGTTTATTTGATCGTTTTACGGCGGACCCTATTCGGGTTTAATGGGGTTGAAAGTTGTTTGGAATTTGATATTCAATGGGGTTTTAGAAAAGAGTGCGGTTATAAACATTAATGGTGGTGTAAAAGTTAATAGAAGGTCATAATAAAGTCAAGATAGGCGTATTTATTTTTATTGGCACCTGTGTTGGAGGTGAAACACACGAAATATGGCTTTTTGTATTTCATTTTTTCAGATTTTTTTCACTATTTTGTTTCTTTAGTGGATTTCTGTGTTTGATTGTTCAATGCCAAGCCAGATATGCATTTGCCCAGTACTGTAAGATAAAGTAGACTTCTAGAAAATCAGCAGTTTTATAATGATTGCATAATGTCCATCAGAATGTTATTATATCTATAAGTAGGTAAAAGATACGAATAACTGAATAAAAATGCAGATGTAGGTAGCTCCAAACTTAATAAATATGAATATTCATTAATCCAATTTCATAATAAATCCATCCACCCCACGACTTAGCTAAAGAAATATAAATTATATTCAATTTTACTTACACTTCCCCAACTTTTCCATTCGAAAATCCTGTAAAAAATCGCCGTCTCCCTCAATATGGCGCATCCTTACCGCAACAAATGTCCTCAAGTAACTTCCATAAACGCGTATCTTACGCGCAGCTTTAGTACAATTGTGATCTTTGTTCCATTTAACTGAGGGTTCGGTTTCGTGTGAAACATAATCGTCAGATACGAGTTTAGTAAAGAGATATAGTTAAAAATGGCCTCTGTTTACCTGTGACAAAGGCGCGTTAAATATTTTATTTTATTTGCACCCTCTTTATGCCTAATGGCAGTCGTATTAAGTTTGTTTGATGCCGTGTGATTTGTTTTAATATGGTTCTTGATTATTATTCGGGGTTGGGGGGAAAATGGCCCAATGTTATGGTTGTGGTGCGCTCTGTTGTTACTTTGCCTTCATCTACTTCGGTTACTTATCCGCTGAAGGGGATTAAGGCGTTTTTGGGGACATACTTTTCATACAAATTAAATTTTTCTGATCAAATTTTGATATATATGCATTTGTATGTTTAAATATGGCGTATTTGCTAAATATTTATTTGTTACAATTTTGTTTCCTTTTCAAGATCATATGAATTAATTACAATGTTACAAATAGATCAATTAATAGAAAAACAACCCGTTTCTATGTTTTTAGTTATTTATACTATAACAGGTATAAATAACTAAAAACATCAACGCTCTGTACACATTTTTCATTTATTCAATACTAGGTAACATAAAAATAATATGAAATACCTACGAATAGTGAATTTATTTTGGAGTTATTATTAGAGATGCAAGTATCACCAATACAAATGAGGTGTGCCAATAAAGATTATTCTATCTGTCGATCTATCACGAAATCATCTATCTATATAAATAATACCTTTAAACGAGCAATTCTTGTTTATTTATATATATTTCGGGGATCTCGGAAACGGCTCTAACAATTTCGATGATTTTTGATCTATGGGGGTTTTCGGGGGCTATAAATCGATCTATCTAGGTCTTATCTCTGGGAAAACGCGCATTTTTGAGTTTTTATATGTTTTCCGAGCAAAGCTCGGTCTCCCAGATATTATTATTAATATAGTCAATTTGGCATTTCCTACCACTTTCCTACGGTCTATGACTAGAAAGTAGAAACTCACATACAGTAACACCCACCTGAAAAACACATACAATTTCACCAGAAATCAATCACACATCTCTCACCACACTAATCTCCGATTCGGGATGTTTGGTTACCCTAGCAACCTGAAAGCGCTTCAGAACCAAATAGACTCAAATATATTTACCTTTAAATATATGTAAGTCAGTTTGGACGGGTGAATGAATATTTGCTTTCCATTCCAGCAGACATCAAAGAACTTGAATTATCGTTGGAATATATAATATATTATATCGATTGACGTTCTGTAAACGTTTTGATAAGCCGGCTTGTTATCTTTATGATTTGACTGGCTGAGTGCGTTTTTGCGATTTGTAGAAACGTATATTAATATTAATTCATATTTATTTTGTATATTATTTTCATCATCATATATTTCCATGTTTGGCGGTGCTCTGCCTTCTCTTTGACAGCCTGATACGACACGACGTTGATTTTTTCCTTTATTTGATTCATGTACGCTCTCCTTGGTCTTTCCTTCTTCCTCTTTGCTTCAACTTTCCCTTCTATGATGTTGATTATTTTCATCAGTCCGTAAAAATGACATGTCAGGTTCAGGACTTTTGGTCGTTTGTCAGGGTTGCGGAGAAATTGGCAAGTGTTAGGGATTTCTAACAACCTCAACTATCTACTAGAAGCTAGCTAAAAGTTTAGAATTGTGGCAAGGAAAGATAAACTTATGCTGTAGCTACAGCTTACCACTATAAAGGGGCCCACTGATTACCAGTTCGCCGGACGATATCAGTCTGTCAGTTAAACGCAAAATTTGACAGCTCCGAACAACAGACAGGCTGATATCTTCCGGCGAACTGGTAAACTGTGGGCCCCTTTATAAGCGATACTTGCACCATCCTACTAACCCGGGGTTAAGCGGTTAATCCGTCAAGCCAGTGTCACCTGTTGTTACCTCTGGGTTACTTCGAAGTTGTGCAACAGAGAAAATTTTAAAAAATTTCTCATGCTGACCATACCTTCTCACCTTACTGGTTTTATGACTAATTCTTTCGCCGTCCAGGCTAGTCGTCTTTGGAATTCACTCCCTCTAAACATTAGACAAGCTCCAAGTAAGTTTTCTTTTAAGCGGTTGTTGCGTAAGCATTTGCTAAAACAAGAGTTCGAATAATATCCATCATTATTATATTTATAGTATGTATTGTATAAATATGTAGTAGTTTATATATATTTTATTTATTTATGTAGTTTATATGTATAGTTTGCTTTTTTTATATTCACTGAATAGGTATATTTCTCTCTCTGCACCAATTGTAGATGTCTGTTTGGCCCTATGGTTGACTGGTAGAGAATGCCATTTGGCATTAAGTCCGCCATTTGTACATTTTTGTATATACTTTGTGCAATAAAGTTTAAATAAATAAATAAATAAAATTTGTATTGTATATTATAAGGCACATAAGACATGCAAAAGTAACTCTATCTGTCTGTGTATTACCTCATACCGCTGAACCGATTTAGACGAAATTTAAAGATAATTTGAGTTTACGAGGAACGGTATAATAGTACATTACGATACAAGTGCGATTTACCTATTTGCACGTGTATTGTACAACGTTTTACAGTACATTATGGCCCTTTATATTTTTGCCATAGGCACGTATTGTCCTTAATCCCGCTCTAGGGCGGTAAAGTAGCACCATATGTACTGTAATAGTACATTTCGATGCTAGTGCGGAAGGTATGTCATTACTTCACGAGTACCGAGATATCTTGCCACGAGCCGCAGGCGAGTGGGAAGACTCGGGACGAGTGAAGAATGACATTTCCGCACGTGTATCGAACGACGTTTTTTAATACAGTTGCGAAAAAATAAGTAAAACATTGTTAATCGTACACTAAACAAAAGTGGTAACAGTGACAGCTCGCTTAGACGTCGTCTTTAAGTATATTATATCTATGGGCGTTTGGCAGCTATTCCGTTCCATTCAGACACCTTATTAAGAACGGAATTTTCAATATTCAATATTAAAAAATAAACGTGTTATAATGATGAAGAGGTAAGTATTAAAATATGAAATATGTATATTTTTCATATTCTTACATTAACAGTAGGTTTTTATGCTGATTACGACGTTTAAAGGAAACTAATATTAACACTCATCAATAAGTAGTCGTGAATTGGAACAAGTATAAATTTAAAAAAATTGGAAAAGTAAAAAGCACTAGTTCGACATAACCAACTTTCCGCACGCTAAACAGCTACGTAAAGTAGCACTTTGTGAGCAACTGTATTAAAAAATAGTTTTTATCAATCATCAACATGATCACGCAGACAAAGAAGCTAGTCTTACATAAGTTGCGATGTCTCAGTCTGACGGTAATACCATTACGACTTAGGCATTACGTATGTTAGTGCTACATAAACCTATTTACACTAACGGCTCGGTTCGGAAAATGAATAAGATTTCTACTAGACTTCAACAAGTTACGATACGGATAATTTAAAGATATTTAAGATAGATATGTCAAATTTGACGTTTCCGCGATTCTGGAGGTCCTCTTGAACGATTTCGACAAGTTATGACTTAGATATCCAAGTCACATCTAGTCGATATCTAATGTAGATCTAGTTGATCTCTAAATCGTCTCAAGATCTTGTGATTATCTCGAAATCCGAATAGGCCTGTAAGACGATGTAACCTAGGAAAAGGTATTTGGTCTGGAAACGTGTAGCAATGTTGACTCGCATTCCATAACGTTGCATATAAACCGGGAAAATGACATTTTAAAACAACGGTAATAAGCAAATCCCGTTCCTTGAAAAGGTTGGCAAATATATGTACCCTAAAATACCTTTAAACGAGCACTTCTTGTACATTTATTTATTTATTTATACATTACGGGAATCTCGGATACAGCTCTAATAGCTGGTTTGTTAGTGCACACCGTTGTATGGGGATCTTGCACTTTGAGACTATGCGCTGAAACTTGGCACAGTTGGTTCTTAGCTGGTCTTGAGCAGATACAGACCGGGAGACATCGAGAGCCACCTCTCATTTAGTGGGGGGAGGGGGGTCAGTTCGACCCTGCCGCGCTTCACTTGGAGCAACATTTCTCTAAATCTATACCTATTAGGGCATATGATATATCATTTTCGGATAAACTAAGGATGAGGAATCTATTTTTAGAACAAAAACAATGCACTTTCTAACAAAAAAAAAGCATAAAGTAGAAAAGACTAAAAAAACGTATTTTTGTTTTTTTATAATTACCTATCAATTTTTTTTAAAAGCGTTGCAGGAATCTGAAATTAAAGAATATAGTCGTAAAGCGAAAAAGTTTGAATAACCTTTTTTGTAGGAAATTTTATGCTTATTATTCATGTATAAAAATATTTTTTGCCATTGGCCATCGTTTACGAGTTATTTACGAATGACTGAAAAAGGGGACCTTAGTATTTATTTTCTTCCTTTAATATCTTTTTTTTAATATTGATCCTAGCGAAAAATAGTAGCACTTATTTTATGACAAATCTGAAATAGATTATTTACGTAAAATATATTTTTTTGCTATGGACTACCGTTTACGAGTTATTTACGAAAAACTAAAAAAAATAAACGATTGTAGAACAAATTATAAGTAACCTTCCCACCTTCATATGAGATCACTCTTACCCATGCTTAATATTATTTTTTATCTCCCATTTATCAACAGATTTTTATAATAAACTATATATTAATTAAACGTAATAAGTGTAGCTTTACGACTCTATTTTTTGTTTTCAGATTCCTGTAACACTTTTAAAAAAAATTGGTAATTATAAAAAAATCAAAAATACGTTTTTTAGTCTTTTCTACTTTATTCTTTTTTTTGTTAGAAAGTGCATTGTTTTTGTTCTAAAAACAGATTCCTCATCCTTAATTTATCGGAAAATGATATATCACATGCCCTAATAGGTATAGTTTTAGAGAAATGTTGCTCCAAGTGAAGCGCGGCAGCGTCGAACTTCCCCCCTCCCCCCACTAAATGAGAGGTGGCTCTCGACGGCTCCCGGTCTGTATCTGCTCAAGACCAGCTAAGAATCAACTGCAAGTTTCAGCGCATCGTCTCAAAATGCAAGGTGTCGTGCACTAACAAACCAGCTATAGTTGGTCAAGCAGATCTTGTCAGTAGAAAAAAGGCGGGAAATTTGAAAAATGTAGGCGCGAAGGGAAATTTGAATTTCGCGCCTTTTTCTACTGACAAGATTTGCTTGACCATCTATATAAAGAAATCGATGAAATTTGCTATAATATATCCTCCTGAGACCCAGAAGCAATTGTTTTGTTTTTGAAATTGGAACCCTTAGTTACACAATAAAAGTTCAAAATAGAATTTGGAATATGTACAAAAAATTTTACGCAGTGATTAAGGAGGATATAGGGGTTTTCGGGGGGCGAAAAATCGATGTAAGTAGGACTTATCTCTGGGAAAACGCGCATTTTTGAGTTTTTTCATGTTTTCCGAGCAAAGCTCGGTCTCCCAGATATTGTACCCTAAATTCACCTTTAGTACATAACTTTGCCTATTTGGAAAGTAATAAGTGACAATGCAATATTATGGTACAATCGAGTTGATATGATGATGGACTGAGGTAGCCATAGGAACGTTGTGATAAAACTACGCAACGTAATTGTATTTGGGACAAATTTTTCGATGAATTTTTTGCCTTTGAAAGAAAAGTAGTCACTGATAAAAGCTTGTACCAAAAATGTTTTTTTTGTCAAAATACATTCTTTTTTGTTTAAAGGATGACTCACTACCGGGCCGGGGCCGGGCCGGAGCTTCCGGCGCTTCGTTTTCTATGGAAAGTACCACGTGATCACCGATAAGCCGTCATAGAAAATGACATATCAGACGCCTCGGCCCGGGTACGGCCCGGTCTAGCGTGAGACACCTTTACGCTCTCTATTCATTTGGAAACATTCTCTCACCTGAATTTAAGCGCGTAGGTATAACTCCGTTTGCTAAAGAGTCTTATGAAGATTTATAAAAAAATCAGGTTTCAGCATACCTAAGAGCTTAAACCTAGCTTATCAAAAAACCTACAAAATGTACACATATTATGCTGTTATAGGTTTAAGCCGGGACATTAAGCCCTAACGTGTACTTAAGCATAACGCGGCTTATTCCATATCGTACCCGTATAAATCTAATACTACCTTAAAAACCCTTTCTGAAACACGCTTAAAGATTTACTCCTCTTGGTACTTGGAATTTAATATTGAAAACTTTCGCGTTTCGAACACATACTCGTATTAACTCACATTTACAGACGGGTCTATCGCGAATTTATTTTATTAGGTATTTACCGACGTTTCGAGACAGGTTTCACTGCTCGTGGTCGCGGCTAACTGATGTCCCAGCAAAATCGAAACGTTGGTAAATCAAGGTAATAAAATAAATTCGCGATAGACCCGGTCTATAAATGTGAGTTAATACCTGAAATTTAGCTGAATTTAGGAGCATTTCATGAACTGTCTGGTGTAAAAGCGTGGTTTCTTTTTTTTCTGCGTAATACGTCGATAAATACTTTTACTATTTTAGGCACACCCTCATCTCATCAGATTGACACAAAATATTTTACAAAATTTTCCATTGCAGCCGTTCCTCAGTTTTTATTACTAAAATATTATATTCATCCGCGTCATAAGAAAGTCTAATCTTTAAATTATATAAAAAAGTTGTTTATTTTATTTGATCATTTAAACCGACACCATTTCTAATAGCAGGCTGTTATTTACACACAATAAAGTGTGTAAAAAAACAACGGGTTGCACTCTGGGAGTGCCGGCAGAAGTGAAAACTCAACGACATTGTAACTCAAAATATTAATAACAGCGCCATCTATTGCAAAATGTCTGCAGCACTATGTATAATTGAGGTTAACGCCATCTAGCGTTATTTCGTCGCATTACTTGAAACCCCTAAGCACATCACTGTGAGTACTAACAATTATATTAATACCAGTATGACTGAAACTCACTAGATGGCAATTAAAACAAACACAATGACATTGTCCGTCACACGTGACGTCACGCAAGCGTCCTGCGCCGTCTAAACGAAACAGCAGGCTCAGGCATACATTTTCGCCGCGCGGTAGAAAGAGAGGGTTACGGTTTACGCCTTACGCCTTACGCTGTCTCGAGTTTAACATTTTTCCCCCACCTCAAAAAGTGCACAGCGCCGCTAAAGAAGTTTTCACTTCAAAAATAGCTCCAAAAGGAACGTACCACTCAGACCCTCGCGATCGGGCCCAACATTAGCCAAACACAATAAATAAAACCAATCTCAGACGCATATTGAAATCGCATTCAATTTGAGGATTTCAGCGCCGTACGGGCTTAAGGTAGTTTTACTAGCGTTCTGGTATGAAAATTGCTTATTTTGGTTTATTAGGTACACCGGTACAGTCACCTGCAATAATTTGTTACACAACGAAGGCCGCAAAAATATCTGACACGATCTTATTTGTAAAGTCATAAGAGCGTGTCACATATTTTTGCGGCCTTCGAAGAGTAACATATTATTGCAGGTGACTGTACAACATATTTATATTACTGATGGGCGGGGAAAAATATTATAAACTTGCCGGCGTATTATGGATGGTTTACTAATGTGTTGCAGAAAGATTTTTGACATATTTTTGTATTGCATAATGTTACTTGGCAGAAATGTCGTTTGGCAGAATTACCTTTCCCATATATCATTCAGCATACAATCATTTCGCAGAGTTTTAAAATCCAGAACCATATTTTGGCATACTGTTGATGATCATAATAGTCTTTTAAACGAGTATTAATTTCGCAGATAAATGTATTTGTATTGCATAATATTTAGGTAGCATAAAGTTATCAAGATGCATTAAAGTTAATCAGATAACCTAACCTAACCCACTTTTCTGGTGGCCGTTCGTTTTGTATGAGGTCGCAGTTCTAACCTAACCTAACCCACTTTTCTAGGAGCCGTTCGTTTTATACAGGAGGCCGCAGTTAAAACCTAACATAATCTTCTTATCTGGCACAGGTTCAATTTTGTTTGGGGGTCACAGTTCTTACTTAACGTAATCCACTTTTCTGCAAGTAGAAAAACATTATGCCATAATGAAAGTATGCTGCAGGATGATTATGGTACATAAAATTATGCTAAACCAAAGTCTGCAAAAGTAATCTTCTGCTAAATAATATGCTGCAAAACGTATTGTATGCTTTGTAATAATAATGCAAAGTAATATTTATGCCTAATTATCAGCAGGATGATTATGGTACATAAAATTATGCTAAACCAAAGTCTGCAAAAGTAATCTTCTGCTAAATAATATGCTGCAAAACGTATTGTATGCTTTGTAATAATAATGCAAAGTAATATTTATGCCTAATTATCATTCTACTAAAAGTGTTTCTGCGATACATGTTATGCGAAGTGTATTTCTGACAAACAATATTATGCCAGAAGAGGGGAACCCATTATGGATAGCTTTATCCATCTTTAACCACGTGATAAAATAACTGTCACTTTTTAACACCGTGGGATAGAAAGTGACGGACACCGTTTTATCACGCTGTCACGTAGACAAGAACGACCATCATATCCGTACAGAAGCGTTATCATGGTCGCGTTTTTATCACCTGTCATGTCATTCGTCACTTTTGCACTTACATACTTGTTAGAACGTGACAGGCATGGTGACAAGTGATAAAGAGCCTGTCATGTTAGGCCTTCTGGTTAAGTCAGATGTTATTGACGTTTTGTTGTGCAATATATATAATTGAAGGCAACCTGGAGAGCCTGTTCCTGCATATAATTTCACACAATAATTTGTAATAATATTAAACTAGACAAGCCAAAGCTTGGACCTACGTACTTTGACCCACTACTTCCCGTTCTTTTTACAGTTTAATCACGATTCCATCTTTTTCCTGCCACTGCAATAAAGCGCGGTAGAGTGTATATCATAGTTTCGGACACGTACTCTCAGAGTATCCTGCTGTCGAATGTTCGTTGATTCGACTGTTGCTGGATCGAATGTTCGCTGGGTCGAAAAGCGTAGAAATAATAAATTGTAGAATCGAATCTGAGGTTTCGATTGTCATCCCGTAGAAGATCTCGGGTACGAATGTTCGTTGATTCGACTGTCGCTGGATCGAATGTTCGCTGGGTCGAAAAGCGTAGAAAAAAAATTAAAATGATTAAAAATAAATGTAATGTTTAGAAATGGGACCTTATGACTTGCGGTATGACTTGTCTGACAAAAAATAAGCTGTCAAACACATGTTGGGTCATGCCAGAGGAGACGATGAGCTTTAAAACAATACATACATACAATTCTAGATTACGATTTTTCGATTATGCATAATTCGGCCACAAGTATTTCGACCCAGCGAACATTCGATCCAGCAACATTCGAATCAACGAACATTCGATACACAACAAATCGAACCCATACAATTCTAGATTACGATTTTTCGATTATGCATAATTCGGCCACAAGTATTTCGACCCAGCGAACATTCGATCCAGCAACATTCGAATCAACGAACATTCGATACACAACAAATCGAACCCATACAATTCTAGATTACGATTTTTCGATTATGCATAATTCGGCCACAAGTATTTCGACCCAGCGAACATTCGATCCAGCAACATTCGAATCAACGAACATTCGATACACAACAAATCGAACCCATACAATTCTAGATTACGATTTTTCGATTATGCATAATTCGGCCACAAGTATTTCGACCCAGCGAACATTCGATCCAGCAACATTCGAATCAACGAACATTCGATACACAACAAATCGAACCCATACAATTCTAGATTACGATTTTTCGATTATGCATAATTCGGCCACAAGTATTTCGACCCAGCGAACATTCGATCCAGCAACATTCGAATCAACGAACATTCGATACACAACAAATCGAACCCATACAATTCTAGATTACGATTTTTCGATTATGCATAATTCGGCCACAAGTATTTCGACCCAGCGAACATTCGATCCAGCAACAGTCGAATCAACGAACATTCGACAGCAGGATACTCCGAGAGTACGTGTCCGAAACTATGATATACACTCAGCGCGGTAACATTAAAAACGCTTGACTTGCCAAAAACGTAAAAGCGGTATGTTTCATTATTTTTTAAAGTACCGTTTCACAGGTTTTGCTTGAAGCGGAATTTTGAGCGAAACAAGAATAATTTATTTTTTAAAGTGCAACTGTGGGATTATTTTAACTTCTCTATAAACTGGTAAAAGAAAATACACACAAAGGTGCCGTTCCCGGGGACGTTCTCCGTTTACTATACCTAGGGAATATTCTCGAGCGAGAACGTTTCCCATACAAAGCAAACAACATTCCTGAGAACGGCACAACTATTACATATGCTACCCATTGTGGCTTTAGCGAGCCAGGAAAATGTACCAAGTACTGATTACCTACTTAAAAAAATTGTTTCGAGAGCACTCTGGCTGTGGAATGAACTCCCTGCGGAGGTTTGAGGGGCTATAGTTTGGGCTAGGTTATATGTGCCGAAATTCTAAATGCTTTCAGCCGTTATTTCAAACCGTAGTAAAAGTGACAAGGTTCTACTGTGGCCTATGAATCAAATCGTTGACTGTACTTAAAAAAAAACCGGGCAAGTGCGAGTCGGACTCGCGCACGAAGGGTTCCGTTCCATAATGCAAAAAAAAAAAACGAAAAAAAAAGCAAAAAAAAACGGTCACCCATCCAAGTACTGACCACTCCCGACGTTGCTTAACTTTGGTCAAAAATCACGTTTGTTGTATGGGAGCCCCATTTAAATCTTTATTTTATTCTGTTTTTAGTATTTGTTGTTATAGCGGCAACAGAAATACATCATCTGTGAAAATTTCAACTGTCTAGCTATCACGGTTCGTGAGATACAGCCTGGTGACAGACGGACGGACGGACGGACGGACGGACGGACAGCGAAGTCTTAGTAATAGGGTCCCGTTTTACCCTTTGGGTACGGAACCCTAAAAACAAGTCGCGATCTACATTTATTTATTTACCTCATGCAGCAGCGAACAATATCAATATAATGACTATAATAACGTGTATACGGCGCGGGCCGTAAATGAAAGATTGCTGTAGCGGCGAAGAATGTCCATATTTCTACAGTGGCGGGAAAATATTATCGAAGCACATTTTCCTTGATGTAGGTGTACTAGGAAAATATGTTGGTGAATTTTTATAACAATTTATGAAAGTAGTTGAATTTAGAATAAGAGGTATGGTATTTATGTATGTATGTATAAACTCTTTATTGTACAAAACACAAATATGTATATTTTATATATTTAAGCAATTTTATGCTAAGGTGCAAGGGACAATTTCGACTGCACCCTGATTTCAACTAATCGAAATATCTTCCATGCTTTACATTATTAACTAGAGTCACACACAACACATCTTTTTCGCTATCTGGACATATATGGCGCTCTAGTTAATAATATAAAACATGGACGATATTTCGAAAAGTTGAAATTACCCCGCGGTCGAAATTCCCCCCCTGCACCTTATGTATAATTTATGGTTGTATGTATTGTGGTCCTGAAAGTACCTTTTTATGATATAAGAGGCAAACAAGTAGACGAATTGCTTGATAGTAAGTGATCACCGTCGCCCATGGACACATGGGGTTGTAAGTGCGTTGCCGGCATTAGAGATGGGAGTACCTCGTATTATTAGCACATTCACTCGGCCCGATTTGAGCTTTAAGATACGTCTAGATACGATGTATGTGGTATACGAGTGTCAAAAGTGACGTTTTTGTTTGCTAAAACCAAAGAGAATAGTTAGTATAGAGGGTTACTGTCATAGTAAATTTGGTAGTCACAGTAAATTTACTGCCATCTATCGACACACGATTAAAACTAAGAATGAGAATGTATAAAAATATCAAAAAAATTATATAAATAATAATAAAAATGTTTATTTATCAGCTCACAAAGGATTTGTAACAATTTCACAGTATGATAACAAAATTTAAATTCGAGATGACGTTGTGATCCTTTGTGAGAGACTGGAGTCTGAACTAGGTATAAACCTGTATTACAGTTCACCAGGCTCTCACCCCGGAGAAAACATTAAGTATACCTATATTATTATATAATTTATATAGGTTTTGGTACTAAATCTACAAGTGTACAACAGAACTGATAATAAAAATAAAACTAAAAATATCGGAAAAATACATAGTATGATAAACAAAGAGTTAACACTCACAATGTCTATTAGTGTTACACAGGAGTTGAAAGTGTGATTAATTTGTAAATGTGCTCGTGTGTGTGTGTGTGTGTGTGTGTGTGTGTGTGTGTGTTTGTGTGTGTGTGTGTGTAAGTTGCTCGAATGATATTTTAATAATGAGAGGCTAGGCAATCCTCAATCTCGTTATAAGTTAGCGTTCGTAGCCAATCAGTGACTTTCTGCTTACATTCTCTTAGTGTGAGAGCATATATATCGGTAAGGTCGTTAACCTTATTGTACAATTTAGAACTAAGGTAATCAACATGTCGTCCTGAAACTGCCAAGCGAAATTTCTGTATACCACAGACACGAACTCGACGTTTATTTTTCGTGAGATTTTTATCAAAGGTTATGGTCTTATGTTTTTTTAAAATGACTTGGCGGAAAAATAGACTTCGTACCGACAGCACTTTACTCTCCCTATAAAGATCAATGGTGGGATACCTGAAGGGTTTCTTGAAAATTACCTTTAAGACTGCACGTTGCGCTCTTTCTAAGCGCAAGAGTAAGGTTTTCGCAGCACCACCCCATACACTAATGCAATAGGTTAGCAGTGATTGTGCCAAGGCATAGTACACCATTTTTAATGTCATTTGGTCGACTACTGAGCGAAGGTTTTTAAAAATATAGATTAATTTCCTAATTTTCCTAAATATGGATAAATGATTTTTTTTATATTTATTTATTCTTTTTATATGACTTTGACCCGTGTTCTTTCACTGATATGTGTTAAAATTGTTAAATATCAAACGGTGTCGTCGACGCCATCTAGCCGAGTATAGGCCAAAGTTGTGGCGCCATCTATTCGAGAAGGACTTTTTCTTGATTTCCGAGGCACGTTTTTTTCTTAGACTTTACCTATCTTATACGGAGTTACATATATCTTTGCTAAAACAAAAAACTCATACTTCCATTACTTTTGTCTGTTTTTCCGGAGATTATCCAACTCAAGGCTCACGGGACCCCAAGTCCTTTAAAAATACTCTCGGTGATTAATCAAATTTTTAGGGTCCTAAGAGGTCCATAAACGTCACGGGAAATTCTTTGAAGCACGGTAGATCGATGGCATAAAGCTAGATATATGTACAGTCACCTGCAATAATATGTTACTCTTCGAAGACCGCAAAAATATCTGACACGATCTTATTTGTAGAGCCATAAGAGCATGTCACATATTTTTGCGGATTTCGAAATGCAACATGTTATTGCAGATGACTGTACAATAACAAAATAGTCAAAATACTCATAATAACTTTGAGGTACCTATATTCTGATAGTAATTTCTTGTTTTCAATTTGAACATTACCTTAATATACCTGTTTCATTCATGTTTTGTTTTAAACTAAAAATAGGAAATAAGAAAAAAACCTAAGACGGAAATAAAGGTCAAAATTAACTAAAAATAAAAGCACTTAAATTATAAAAAAACTGTTTCATACATTTTGACTGAAACCATCTTGTAATTAGCCTCATGCATGAAGTTTATATTTGAACAAATATTCGGATGTTTCTTGCCGTTATATCATGTTACAAATGCATTACCGTTATAAAATTATGATTTAATTGCTTAAAATAATAAATAAAAAGTACAAGAATTTGTCCGTGAAAGGCTAGTGAGCGAAACGCAATGCCATTAGTCGAAACGTCACTTGACGTCACTCGTTTCAACAAATTGTTTAGACCAACCAAGAGTGGAAGAGATGGCATTATGACCTGACTCCCCCCGAAGTAGCAAACGTCAGATGCGTTCACACCGAGTGACGTCAACAATTCTGTCGAATTCGCGCCAAAAATTACGAGCGTTTAAACCGCTAAAAATCTTTCAACGTTTTAAATATTTTTTAACAATATTATGGAAAGGTTTATAAAAGTATTTTTTCACTTCTCATGCTCAAAAAGTGCACCTTTATGTCGTGCGTAGACGACATAAAATCGCATTTTATGCTCTAGAGCATAAAGTAAAATCATCTATTACGACCCTTATTGACTTAGCAATAAAGTCCAAATTTTACCATACAAACTGCCAGCCCTGCCGGCGCGCCCCCGACCGGCGCTCTCCCGATCGGCGTGCCCCGAGCCTCCGACCGGCCCAAGAACAATTTTCTTTAGTCTTGAATAAATACGTTAAAATAACCTAAAATATTTGTGTTTTTGTATATTTTCCTCGCAATCGAAGTGAAAAGCAGAGTGTACAACAAGGGCATGTCCATTTTTACCCTCGTCTACTATTTAAATAATTGCCTCGGGTAAAAATGGGTCACTTTATGCCCTTGTTGTACAATCTACTATTATTTTTTACGGTGTTCAAACGATATAAATAATGATTTAAAAATTAAAAAAAAATTCACAGATTTCGTGCCTCACACGACTATCGAGCACATTGGAAATGAATCTACGGAATTCGAAAAAAATATTGTCGCTGAGCGACGAGAAAGTCTGGATAAGGAAAAAGTTACAAAATAAAACTACAACGTTGAATGATAATAATTTTTTTCTTAGACTAACACAAGTATCCTGGACATAACGCATGTGAACAAACAAATTGCAAAATATTTATATTTATATTTTGAATAATTGTCGCCGTGGCGCATAAGTATAGGTACATATTTCATTTTTCGATTAATAAGCAGGATATATTAATGTTCAAAGTACAAGAAAATTATTACACGGCAAATCCGTAGTCAACTCGAGAAGTGGTGATCGGCAGCGGCCCATTTGCTGCAAGATATGAAATTTTCTTGACAGCAGTTTGACGCGACGAGAGATGACCATAACAGCGTTTGTCTATGTTGCACCAAACCTGAGTTCCAATAGGTACTACCAGGGTTCAGCATCAGCTATCTTGGGTAATGCTCATCATGACGAATCGGGTGTCCAAAACAGCGTGTGCCTATGTTGCACCAAACCTGAGTTCCGCTAGGTACAACCAGGGTTCAGCATCAGCTCTATCTTGGGTACTACTCTCCTAAGTGCTCATCAAGTCTCCCTCTCCCTCTCCCTCTCCCTCTCCCTCTGCCTCTGCCTCTGCCTCTGCCTCTGCCTCTGCCTCTGCCTCTGCCTCTGCCTCTGCCTCTGCCTCTGCCTCTACCTCTGCCTCTATCTCTATTTCTATTTCTATTTCCACCACCACAAGAATGCATTAGATTGTCGAATAGTGCGTTATCTACGCCCGTCTCAAACAGGATAGATAGAGTTAGACCAAGAAAAATCTGCAGCGATTTTGAAAGCCCACGCAGTGCAAGTGTTATTCTGCCGTCATAATCCCGATAATTCACAACAAACACCGATAACGAACTCTGCGAAACATGAAGTCATAAATGTCCTGTGAAAAATGTCGTTCTGACTTTTTGACTATTTTAAGGTTAGGCTACAGGGCAAACCCTTAACCCGATCGTCTTTGTTTTAGGCTCAAATTGTAGCTGACTAAATTGTCCAGAGCCGTTTTTCTCAAATTTGTGATATCATTCTTCGTTTCCAAATTATCGAGCACCAAAATCAAAAATTCGGAAAAAATTGAATTTTATTTTCACTATTTCGACCATAACTTTTTTTGTTTTTGTCTTTCTCGAATAATTATTTTTGCACCTTACAGCTCTCGTGATTATGCGTGTTTTGAGCCTATTTTTTAATATCATATCTTCACAACTTTCCGAGATATAAGGGGATCGCACTTTTTCGTGAAATCGGACCGTATACTGGAGCGAACGAAAAGACATTTCCAATGTCAAAAGTCATGCATGAGGCTAATTTTCTGTAAGTAGGTACATACAAGTTCGAGCAAGATGAAATTGTCAAATACAAAACAAACCGGCTATTTTTATCACCTGTTACCGTGACAGGTGATATAAAAATGCGACCATCCTACCGCCGCAGAAACCAATTGCAAAATCTGCTCCGAGTCAACTATCCGTGCAAGAAAAATGCAAGTCATATAAACCAATTAGGTGCGCTGACTGCCCGACTTTTCTCGAACATTCGTAGCACCGGTGCTACGGCTACGAGCGCTACGTTTATTAATGCTACACCGTAGCACTAACGGCCGATATTTTAGAATTTTCAGCAAGTAACAGCCCGATTCGAACCAGGGATGTTGCCGATGCGGATTTTTTGACATCCGCGGAAGCGAATATTTAAAGCCTCACATCCGCGGATGCGGATATCAAGATTAGGTAAGTACATACTTAAAAAACGTCAAATATTACATTTTTAGTAATTTTTATTAAAAAAAAACAAAACGTTTAGTAGGTATTTGAGCAAGAATATAGGTGCGTTATATTTAATAAACAGTAACTGGCTGACTTTTCTGGATCTAGACGATTTCTTTATAGGTAATGATGAAATTACCTAGCATTTACACCGCCGCTAAGACGTTCCTGTACCGACTTGTTCGACATCCGCATCCGCATAAGCTCCGGATCGATTTTATGCGGATGCGGATGTTGAAAATAATGAGGAAGTTCCGCGGTTGCGGATGCGGATGCGAATATTCGCAACATCCCTGATTGGAACACTGCTCATACGATATTGATCTGTCAGTGTCAAAAGTGACATTTCTTCAACCAAAAACGTCACTTTTGACACAGAAAGATCAGTATCGTATCGGTGTGACATCTTATAAGCATTGTCCGAATCCGGCCGTTAGAGCGTTTACAGACTAACGTTTCTTTTGAGCTTAAGAAAACTTTCGGATTTTGAAAATATGACATTCATTTGAGTTAACATTAATATCTATCCATTTAATTTTAGTGCATAAAGACATCAAGCCATTGCAAGCCGGATTAAAATAAAAAGACGAATGGGCCATCAAATCACGAAAATATTACCTTTTTCGGGTTCCGTACCCAAAGGGTAAAAACGGGACCCTATTACGAAAACTCCACTGTCCGTCCGTCTGTCTGTCTGTCACCAGGCTGTATCTCTAAATTTTTACAGATTATGTATTTCTATTGCCGCTATAATAACAAATACTAAAAAGTACGGAACCCTCGGTGGGCGAGACCGACTCGCACTTGTCCGGTTTTTTCATGTCAGTCTTGTTAAAATTCACCCAGTAACTGTAAATACGAATGTACACCGAATTTATCGACAAAGTAGTGACGTCAGTACTCATTTTAAAACGTTTCCCTCAAAATTCTCAGGCTCTTTTTTTGAGACCTCGAAAATATGATATTTTACTACGAGATTATATCGGAAATTGTGGAATAAACTTGTAAAATATAATATTTACTGAGGGAATATGGAATTTCTGCGGATAAACTAGAGTTAGGTCGCTTTTAGGCACCCGGAGCAGGTGGATTGGTTCAGTAAATTGAGACGTAGCTTTTTGCTTAATCTGGCTTTAGCTGTCGCTAAAGGCATAAAATTTGTTATGAAAACATATACCAGAAAATCTTAAGTTTGAAACAAAGAGTATCAGCTGTATTCGAACAATGAGATACGTCAAATACTAGACATTGAATGAAGATAGCTTTCGCCAACAAACTGTCATGCAGGTTGGCGAAAAAATATGTGTAATGGATTGCTGTGTATGTTTTATTGAGTAAATAAATTAAAAAAAAAGATACTGAAACGATATGTATCGGATATGTCAGTGTCAAACAAGTGTCGAAAGTGAAGTTTTTGTTTGAAGAAACGTCACTTTCGACACTTGTTTGACACTGACATATCCGATCCATGTCGTTTCAATATCTAGTACTTGACGTATCTCATTGTTCGAATAAGGCTGTATACGTTGTTATGAAATAAAACATGGAATTCACTTTTCATACGTGTATTATTAGAAAAACACAAATTAATTGCAGCCGTACACCATGCGATGGCCATGATTGTCCGAGAAGGACGTTAAAGAAAAATAGGTGTTGCCAGGAACATTTTTGCCATAGACAAATTAAACTAAAATATTACTTTATGTTTTGTTCTTGAACATAGTTGGGGCGGCCAATGCCCAGAAAAAAATAAAACTTAAGGATTGCACCATATACTTTAAAAATACCTTAATTAGTTAACATTAATTGGTAAAGGACAGAGCTTCCTATATGAGCGTACAAATACCTTTCCTGATCCAGCCATTTTTATTTCAGCTACTCTAACTCTATCATCAGCTCCCGGTATTACTTTTACTATTCTTGCCATAGGCCATTCAAGTGGAGCCGTATTTTCTGCCCTTACAATAACGAGATCACCCTCTTTCAAATTGGGCTCTACATGGTGCCATTTTGGGCGATTTTGTAGTTGGGTGAGGTAGTCCTTTGACCATAACTTCCAAAAGTCTTGTTTTAATTTCTCTACAATTTTCCAAAATTTTAATCTATTTACATTTACATTGGTATGATCAACTTCCGGAAGGCTGGTCAACGGTGCACCTATAAGGAAATGCCCAGGTGTTAAATATCTGTAATCGCTGGTCTCCGCACTTATTGGCAACAAAGGCCTAGAATTTAACACAGCTTCAACCTGAGTGATCACCGTATACAATTCCTCAAAGGTAAGTATTACATTTCCAACTACCCTTTTTAGGTGATATTTAAGGCTTTTGACACTTGCCTCCCACAGACCTCCAAACTCAGGAGAGTAACTGGGAATGAATTTAAATTGTATATAGTTGTTGCAGCAAAAACTGACAACCTTTTGTCGGTGAGCCTCTGTGGAAGTCAAGTCATAAAGCTCTTTTAATTTATTTGAAGCTCCTTTAAATGTCTTGGCATTGTCTGAAAATATTTGTTTAGGAACTCCTCGCCTACCTATAAACCTTTTGAGGCATGCCAAGAATGCTTCTGTAGTTAAGTCACTTACTAATTCTGCATGTACTGCTTTAGTAGCAAAGCAGACAAAGATTGCTATATAAGATTTGGTTATTAATGGTTTTCTGATCCTGCCTACCTTCAGGTTAAATGGTCCGCAGAAGTCTACTCCAGTAACTTCAAAGGGGCGTGCAGCTGTTACTCTTTGAGCAGGTAAGGAACCCATTAATTGCTTAGCAGCTGCAGCTTTCAGTTGAAAACATTTGACACATTTTAATAGGATATTTTTAACTTGTCTGATGCCATTTACTATGGAGTATTTTTGGCTTAATGAACTTAGCACTAGTTTGGCACCAGCATGTAATAATCTTAAGTGTTCCCTATGTATGAGTAAACGGGTGATGTGGCAAGCTTTTGGCATTATAATAGGATGCATTTTGTCATATGAAATATTACTTGCATTTTGTAACCTACCACCAGTCCTAAGAATTAAATTTTGATCTAGGAAGGGGTGTAAGCCACTTAAACCAGTCTTGATTGGAATGTCTTTCAATAAACAGTCAATTTCTTTTGAAAAGAAGTGTCTTTGAGTTTGTCTTATTATGACAATCATAGAATTATTTAAGTCTTTTGGTGTCAGAGTACCAGTAATTTTTTCAGAGGGTTTTTTACAATTATTGCAGAAGCGGAGCATATAGGCTACAACGCGTTGAAGTTTATTGATATCTGAATATTTATTTAATAAATCTATGCAGTCTTTATTATTATCATTATCTTGGTTAATTTGTACTAAGACAGTCTTTATTGGTAACTCATATTTAGTAGGACAAGTTTTTATATCAAAATTTGGATCTAATAAACATGGTGGCCCATGAAACCACAAGGCCTGAGATTTTAGTTTCTCTGGAGACAGCCCTCGAGATAAAAAGTCTGCGGGGTTCTCTGAAGTTTTGACATAACTCCACATAGCAGATCCTGTTAAGGTATGTATTTGTTTTACCCTGTTGTATATGTATGTATTACCTTTAGGTGGATTATTGATCCATGCAAGAACAATTTGAGAGTCACTAAACAATATTGTGCTGTGCTCAAATCGAGAACTTAATGTTTTGCTGACCTTATTTACCAATTTAGCTAATAGCAAGGCAGCATTTGCCTCAAGCTGTGGAATAGTAAGTACTTTACCGAGGGGTGCAACTCGAGATTTGGAGCACAGTAGGTCTACACTGACTTTATTATTTTTATCTGTTACTCTTAGATATAAGCAACAACCATAGGCTTTAAATGAGGCATCTGAGTATCCTATCAGTTCTACTTTTGCAATATCTTTTACATTTAAACATCTTTTTATTTCTATTTTATCCATGTCATTTAACTGTTTTAGATATTTTTTCCAGGTGTCAAGCTGCTGCTCAGGTAAGACAGAGTCCCAAGAAACCTTTAAAGCCCATAGTTCCTGCATGAAGATTTTGGCAGACACAATGATTGGATTAATTAAACCCAGCGGATCAAAAATTCTTCCAATAAAGCTTAGAATAGCCCTTTTAGTATTTAATTTATTCTCATCTTCTTGTGGGCTTTCAAATGTAAATGAATCATTATTTATATCATACTTAACCCCCAAGGTTTTTATAACATTATCTTTATTGAGATCCAAATGATCAAAATATTTTTGTTCCGCAGGTATATCTGAAAGCACCTCGACAACATTTGAGCACCATTTGTGCAATTTAAATCCGCCTAATTCTAATAGAGATATAAGCTCCTTTTTCAGGTATTTTAGAGAATCTACATCATCAGCACCGCCGATAACATCGTCAACGTAAGTATTTTGCCTTATAGCCTTTGCCGCCAAGGGATATTCCTTTTCGTACCTAGATGCAAGCTCTATCAAGCAGCGTGTGCTCAAGAATGTAGATGATTTTAACCCATAAGTAACTGTCTGCAACTGCAAGCACTGAATAGGCTCCGACGGATTGTCACGCCAGAGTATGTTTTGTAAGCCTTTTTGCTCATCATTTATAAAAATGTTTCTAAACATTTTTGCAATGTCACATATTAACGTATATAGATACGTGCGTGAAAGAACTAATATATCGAAAAGTTCATTTTGGACCACTGGGCCATTCAGCATGACATCATTTAAAGATTTATTATTTTTTGTATTCATGCTACCATTATATACTACTCTTAACTTTGTAGTTTTACTAGCTTCATTTAACACACCATGATGTGAAAGAAAGTAGACAGCACCATTATATATGTCATAGTCATTTATATCTACAATCTTGGCATGCCCCAATTCCAGGTACTCTTTTATAAAACTTTTATATTTTTCGAAGTAATGTGGATTGCTTTTAAACTTTCTTTCCAAACATAGGAATCTTTGCAGGGCAGCAGAGAAGGAATCGCCGAGTTCAAGTTCACTCATAGGAGCACTCAAGGGTAAGTCCACTTGGAATTGATTATTTTCTAATTTTACTGTTTTCTTAAATATCTCCTCTGCTTTTATAAACTCACTAGATTGCTTATTTTTGTCAATATTTATTGCTGGTTCTCCAGGGATTTTCTCGGAGAGCCAAAATTGTTCCATAATATTTTCTAATTCACTATTTCTATTTCCACAGGCAACAAAATTGGATACCAAAGTGGCATTTGAGATGCGGCATGAAGATTTCAAGCAATCCACTTTACCTCCCACAACATATCCAAATACAGTGTTTTGCAAGGTTGGTCCATTTTCCAACTTTATCATGCCATCTAGGAGCCCACTAAAGTATATATCTGCACTCAAAAGTATATCTATCTCTGATGGCTCATTGAAATTGACATCTGCCATTTGAATATTTTGTGGGATTTTTATCTTTGAGACATCTACAGGATGTTGTGGCAATTGTTCAGTTATTTCGTCAAGTAAATAGCACTTGACTTCGCAATTCACATTGTGTATGCATGAATAAACTTTTACATCAAAATATTTTTGCATTTTATTTGTTTGCTTATTAATGCCAGTAATGTCTGAATTTTCAGTTTTAGCTTTTAAGTTTAATTTATCAGCTAACTTTTTTGTAATAAAAGAAGCCTGGGAGCAGCAATCGAGGAGTCCCTTTACAATATGCTCATGACCATTTGTGTCATAAAGCTTGACCTTTATAGAAGGTAACAAGATATTTACACATTTTTTAATATTTGAATGGCAACTGACCATTGGTTCAGCGGGTGTGCTTGAAGATTTGTCTTCATGCAACAGGGTATTGTGCACTTCTTTACAAACTTTGCATTTAAAATTAAATTTACAATCATTTTTATGTTGTTTCAGGCACACATTACACAAATTGCTTGATTTTACAAATTCCAGCCTATCTTTGACAGGTGCCAATTGAAATTTAGTGCATCCATATAGAGGATGCTGTTGTTTGTTACAATATGCACAAGGACTGTTATAGCTGCTTGTGGCTACATTTACAACTTTGTTATTGCTATTTGGTTTATATTGAAACTTAGCTTCTTGAATTGGATTTTTCTCCGGTGGACTGTCTTCCAGCGCCATAGCACGCTTTTCCAAAAAGGCAATAAATTCAGCCATAGTTGGCATTTGATCAGGGTCCACACGGTCTAAATGATATGCGCGGTTGGTATATGGATCCAACTTTCTAGTTAAAATGGATATTAATAGCATATCCCAGTCCTTGATGGGCTGCTGCAAGTTTTTCAGTGCATATAATTGCTGTTGTATTTGGGAAATAAAAGCCCTGATATTTGCAGCAGTCCCTTTTTGCATAGAAGGCATATCTAAAAGCACAGCAATATGGTTGCTGATGAGGCGTGGTTTGTTATCAAACCGTTTATTCAGTAATTCCATCGCCTCATGGTACGATTCATTTACAATGGGTAAGTTTACTATAATGCCTAAGGCATCATCAGTCACATACTTTCTTAGATAGAATAACTTTTGAACATCAGAAAGTGTTTGGTTCTTATCAAATACCGCACAAAAGAGGTCCATGAAAGGTTTGAATTTTGTGAAATCCTTTCCACTGAAGTAAGGGATATCTATATTTGGAATCTTAGAGCTGTGAGAAGTCTGTGGATTTTGTGACTGCTCACTTTGTGGAGATTTCAAAGCTTTCATGGCCCTGTCTAAAAGCCCTATAACTTTAAAGTATCTGTTCTCCATGACTGAAACGTCCTCACTATCACTTTCATCAATAACTAATATGTCTATATTCACTGATTCGTAAGTTTTAAATGTACTTACAATACCTTCTTTTCTAGCTTGTAACTCGCCTTCAGTGGCGGTGTTGCAGTCACTAGCAAACGTTTCCGCTCTTGTGATGGCACCCTTAAGCGCACTCCGCTTAGCCTTCAGTCGTTTTAGTTGTTCCTCCATTGCAGCTTTATCCTCTGGAGTCATTTTGAAATAACAAACAATCTAAATTCTATAAATAGCCTCTTCGACGATTTCATTCGTACGTCATTCTGACATTTGTGTCATCCGTCCAGTTTGACGTTTTCTCACCGCTGCCAACTTGAAGCACGAAGAGCTGTCATTGAACGTCACTGCCAAGATCGTCGATTTTGAACAGAGGCGGGAACGAGCCGCGGAGAATGGCCGCCGACTTCCCGGAAATCGTCTCGAAGTTTCGTAATTTTCGTATGCACAAAGTATGGATATAGCCGTACTTGTAACAATTTAATGTGTAAATCACTGTTATTCACTAGGGGAATGCTTCACGGGCCGAAATAAACACAGGCGGAGCCGAAAATTATAGATTTTCTGACAAATAGGATCACGCCCGGCACTGGTCTTGCACACGCGAACTGTTCAATATTGTTGATAAACTTCACTGATTTATTGTTTTTTACGAAGGACCACGTTCCATGTTATGAAATAAAACATGGAATTCACTTTTCATACGTGTATTATTAGAAAAACACAAATTAATTGCAGCCGTACACCATGCGATGGCCATGATTGTCCGAGAAGGACGTTAAAGAAAAATAGGTGTTGCCAGGAACATTTTTGCCATAGACAAATTAAACTAAAATATTACTTTATGTTTTGTTCTTGAACATACGTATAGTTATGTTCATTTGATGACCATTCTCTCTGATATTATTTTGTTTATGTATCTATAAATATTACGGAGCAGAAATATTTGTATGAGATATAATCTTTTTTTTCCATTGAAAATAATACTCTCTTTACAGATGATGTCAAAGTTTTCATTTTTGCATGCTTTACCGAGGCAAGGCTGCCAGAAGGCCTAAGATGGCCGGTTTTTTATCATTTGTCACCATGCCTGTCACGTTCTAACAAGTATGTAAGTGCGAAAGTGATGCATGACGTGACAGGTGATAAAAACGCGACCATGATTCCGCTGCAGGATAAGTTAAGTAAGCTAAGTAATGGCGGAATGTGCATGAAAGTTTGTAAATATGATCCCAAAAAATTGGCCAAGTGCGAGTCGGACTCGCACACGAAGAGTTCCGTACCGTTATCTATAAAAACGGTCACCCATCCAAGTACTGACCCCGCCCGACGTTGCTTAACTTCGGTCAAAAATCACGTTTGTTGTATGGGAGCCCTCCTTAAATCTTTATTTTATTCTGTTTTTAGTATTTGTTGTTATAGCGGCAACAGAAATACATCATCTGTGAAAATTTCAACAGTCACGGTTTGTGAGATACAGCCTGGTGACAGACGGACGGACGGACGGACGGAGGGACGGACAGCGGAGTCTTAGTAATAGGGTCCCGTTTTACCCTTTGGGTACGGAAGCCTAAAAATGATAGACAACATTATTTTCTCTTAATTCACTACACAATTCAAAAAAACACTACCCATTAATATAAAATCCTGTACATGCAAAAAAATCCATTCCCATCGAGCAAATAAACCCCAATGAGTGAATAATGATGTATCGTAACAACAAATTACCCCCAGAAATGTAACAAACAGACGTAACCATTTAAACCCGCGCAAATATTGACAGTTTAAAAACTCCACTTTAAACTCAAACCACACAAAACCCAACCTTAATGTAAAGGAACAAAGTTTAAATTTAAACAGCGTTTTTGTGCGACCAACTTGTTTAATTTAGGCCCAGCGCACCTTTGTGTTGGAAAATAAAATATAAAAAAAACTTTTTGTCTACATTTTCGTAATACAGAGCGATGTCAAAGGAATTTTTCCGGAGGGAATTTTGCGAAAGAAATTCCCTTTTCGAACAGAGTCGGTTGTTTATTGAAATTGGTTTGGAAGTGTTTTGACATAATTAAATTTGATGCTTTTTGTCAGCTTCCTTGAACATTTCGAGTCATTGTATCTTTTGATATTTTGTACATAAATAAATTGGTGTTTAATTTATACTTTATTAAATTTGTGGCCGTTGTCGATCAGTATTATATAATTTCAAAAATACCATCTTGTTAATTTTATGCCTAAATATATTTTATACATAAATAAATTGGTCTTTAATTTTTAGGATTCCGTACCCAAAGGGTAAAAACGGGACCCTACTATTACTAAGACTCCGCTGTACGTCTGTCTGTCTATCTGTCTGTCCGTCTGTCTGTCCATCCGTCTGTCTGTCACCAGGCTGTATCTCATGAATCTCATGATAGCTAGACAGTTAAAATTTTCACAGATGATGTATTTCTGTTGCCGCTATAACAAAACAAATAACAGAATATACATTTGTGCAATAAAGTTTAAATAAATAAATATAATAAATATTTAACTGGGGCTCCAAACGTGTTTTTTTCCCGTTGTTTGTGTAATGGTAAGGAACCCTTCGTGCGCGAGTCCGACTCGCACTTGACCTGGATTTTATGCTTAGGTCAAGTATTGGTCGGCCTTAAGTGCGGCTATCATGACTAGGTAAGGTATGGTGGTGGTATAGGTGTCTCTGTCTAGTTGTCTACCTATATATTATGTATTACTCGTAAGCAGTGGCGGATTTGCAGTCTTGGCCGCCCTAGGACCCAGGCCTTTTAGTAACTACTAGCTGCCCGTTTCTCAGCACCCATCATGTAGACTGCCGCTTGCCGCCCCCTTATGTCTTGCAGCTCTAGGCCCGGCCCTACTGGGCCTTAGGGCAAATCCGTCACTGTTCGTAAGTCCTAAATCACGCAAGCAGCATGCGTCTTTCCTCTATCTATTTTCAAATATGTGTCTAATAATGTGTAAGTATAATGATGAATATTGCACGCGCCTTCAATCGAGCCACCAGATGCCACCAGGACAGGCAGACCATATACAATACATTTTGTATTTTTTAGTCTGTGTCCATCTCCAATTTGGAAATGCGTGAAATATTTACTTATTTTATCTAGTTTCTAATAATAAATTAGTCTTATATCAGTCTATTATAGCTAAGCTTCCTTTTTTGCATGATTTACAATCATTATGCAATTGTTTCTAAAGCTTTTGCGGTTTTCGCACAAAGTTTATGTAAATTGCCAAGTCTGAGAGAGATAACTTCAAGTTTATTTGAAAGTTCTTTTTACGCTTGGCTTCAAGTTGAAAGTTATCTTCAAACTCTGCTTAGCAAACGTTTTGAGCGCAGTCATAGTTTTATAATATTAAAATAAATATTTAATATTATATTTATATTAGGTCCCGAGGGTTACCAGATGTCAGGAATTTTCCTGACATGTCAGGAATTTTGGCCGTTTGTCAGGAATGCGGCCGGAATACGAAAATGTCAGGAATTTACTTACATAAGTCCAAAACAAATAAAATTTAAACAATGTATCAAGCATACATAGATATCGCTTACGGCTAGATCAACAACCCCCCACCCCCCGTTATGACTCTTAGGAAAAAAAACGCAAATCAGGAATTTTGTCAGGAAATTCCAAATTAGGATCCGGTAACCTTTGCTTGCTTGCGCATAATTTAATGACTAAAATATAATGCCCTCAATTACACGTTTACCCAATATCATTTAAATTAGAACACATTTACCTACTTAAGTTAAATATTACCCATCAAACAATCCTCTGATAGTTCAGCTTAAAAACATCGAAATGCCGGGACGTGCCGTTAGCCAGCCGAATGTTTCAAGTCGAATGTAAGAACTTCGCTCGCTCGATCGAAAAAAAGAATTGCAGTGAGATTCCCCAAATGCTGCTATCAATTTTAAAAGCGATCAAGCCATCCTCTAGACTAGTCTACCTTCCAAGCTTAAACACTTTGCAAACAGTTCCCTGTGAGTCAACAGGCACTGTCAACAACGAACTACGTATAGAATATGACAGGTCGGATTCCAAATTGCTTTTAAATTTAGCTTCGTTGGAGACAAGTTAACTATAATGACTGGCATTCCTACAAAAGTGTGTCCTATTCACTGTAGCAATCGCGAGGAATTTGGGTAAGAAAATAACTATTAAGTAGACTCTAATCACGCTAACTTTGCATAAAATTGGTAGTAAGAATGCATGTCTTATTTATAATAATTGAATAATATGTAAGTTGTTACCTGTAATTTATCATTACCAATAAAGGATATCGTCGAAATTATTTAGAGATTCACTAGATATGAAATAGTAATGATATGTGACGTTCCACGGCAAAAGGTACCATTGCCCCGGTTGAATATTGGAGCGGCGTTAATAATAGCGTAAGCGCCAGCCACCATAAGGTACCTTTTGCTGTGGAACTTCACATATGTTTACTATTTCATATCTAGTGAATCTCTAAATCATTTCCCGAATCGCGCCGTATGTCAATCAGGCCTATTCGGATTTCGAGATAATCACGAGATCTAGAGACGATTTAGAGATCAACTAGATCTACATTAGATATCGACTAGATGTGACTTGGATATCTAAGTCATAACTTGTCGAAATCGTTCAAGAGGACCTCCAGAATCGCGGAAACGTCAAATTTGACATATCTATGTTACAAATATCTTTAAATTATCCATATCGTAACTTGTTGAAGTCTAGTAGAAATCTAATTCATTTTCCGAATCGAGCCGTATGTCCATTACATACAACTATAAGCTTCATACTTGAAGCTCACTTGGCAGGAAAACTTAGCGTGATTCGACTCAAGCTTCCTAAATGCTGCCCATACGAATTGTATTCGGCGTGGTGGGACAAACCTGTTGGTACTATAAGCGAGTAGGAAGAAGATTGGGCCGCGTCTTCGTGGATGGCACATACCTCAAACTATATGTATCGAGGCTAAAGGAGATTATTTTGAAGACAATACAAATTGTTTTAACTAAATAATTGTAGTTTTACTTTTAAATTACGTTTTGTAAACTAAAATAAGTGGAGTAAGAAATCCTTAGGGAAGAAAAATATTCCATAAAAAATTGTCAAAGTTTTTGTGTGTGCGAGTTGAGCTCTTTGTAAAAACATATCAATACCAAAACAGAAACAGACGAGGCACCTTTGCCATGACTCATCATCATCATCATAACTTAAGAGCTTTGCTCTTGTCGGTGGAGTAATCGCTACTCATTTCTTTCTTGTGCCAGTCTTTAAATTTCCTCATAGGACGCATTATTTTTTATTTGGCTGAGAAAAGTAATTCTAGGTCTCCCTTTTTCTCTTGTTAATTCAATCCTGCCTTCCAGGATGTTTAGTAAAAAGTTGCCATGACTAACGCTATCGAATGGGGATTTCCAGTCTTTATTATTAATCAATCTCTGTCCCCATCTAAATTGGCGGCACTCCCCGATGCTAATTTCAGCTCAGTTACATTTGAAGGTTTTGGACGGTGATAGTCCTAAAGGATTACCATTCCATCGGGATTTGCATTGATAAATAAGTGTTCAATATTTAATGAGGGATTATTTTGGATGAAAGGGTAGTGCGAGAAGAAATCACAGGTTAGTTTTGATTAGGATAAAGATTTATGGCGTTACTAGTTTTTGCCCGCAACTTCGTCTGCGTGGAATTAGTGACATAAGCTAAAGTGCCTGGATAATGCTAATATTATAGCAATCATTCAATTCGCGCAATGCTTACTTCAATTATTAGGCAATTCATTAACTCTTTCAATTCCACGCCCCTTCACTGCACTCTCTTCAGGGATGATTTCCGACATAAAAACTATCCTATGTCCTTCCCCAGGACTCAAACTATCTCTATACCAAATTTCAACTAAATCGGTTCAGCCGCTTAAGCGTGAAGAGGTAACAGACAGACAGACAGACAGACAGACCCACTTTCGCCTTTATAATATTAAATAGGTATGGATTCATAAACGAGTTACCTGAATTAGCTATGAATCGTTTGTCTTTATCTGTCCTTTTGACTTATGTATTTGTAAGAAAGGGATAAAACATAATTTAGCTAAATCAGGCCCGCAAAGTTTTATGAATGGGGTTACAGTTGCAAAAAGATATATCGTTAACCCGTTATCATATGAATTAACATAATAAATGCTTAGTTGACTTTAACAAATAACCAACGCTAATGATAAATGCTTATTTCATGTTTAATTATGTTTCAGTGTTATTTGAAGGTAAGGGTAAGGATGGAGCCTGAAGTATAGCGGAAAGCGGAAGAAAAGAGATACAATCACTCTTATCATTTATCACGCTCGCTTATGTTTTAGAGTTCAGTCATGTGATGCTGACCTGAAATGAAGTGTAAAAATTAATTAGCAGATAACGGGAAAAAGAGATGTTTGTATGTACATTGTACAGAAAACTATAAAGAGGCGAGAGTTAGACCAAGAAAAGTCTGCAACGATTTTAATAGCACACACAGTGTAAGTGTTATTTTAAACGTCAATCTTCTATGAAATTATGAAAATAACAGTTGCACTGCGTATGCTATCAAAACCGTTGCAGTCTTTTCTTGGTCTAACTCTACAAATTTTTTTGAATTTACTTGATCGCTTATCGCTTCTTGCGTATCTGCGGTAATAAAACATAAGACTGAAACTCAATTTAATATAAATCGCTGTCTAAAATTGTGTCACATATATTGTAAGTAGCCCTAGTACAGGCCCCGCTCTTTTTGGCCTGTTACTGGACACTATGTCTTTAAACGCTGGTTTAAATTAAAATGTATAAATAGATAGTGATAAGTTTGCTGTACATATTTAATAAATAAAATGAAATTTTACTTTCCTTAACAATACCAACGATCATTCATCATTATTCAAACCTGGCATAAAAAACATATCCCGCCATCCCTTCCGCTTAGACCCCAGCCTTATCTCTACTATGACAGCAGCCTTAATGAGCGAAGGTCCTAAATTGTACTACAATTTATTTTCATTCTCTTTGTTTTTATTGTTATTCGCGTAAATGAAGAATTATGATACAATAGGCACTTTACTCTTTCAGTTCATGACAATGAGGCGTGGTTGAAGCTTTATTTTCATTACCTGAAACAAAAAACCGGACAAGTGCGAGTCGGACTCGCCCACCGAGGGTTCCGTACTTTTAAGTATTTGTTGTTATAGCGGCAACAGAAGTACATCATCTGTGAAAATTTCAACTGTCTAGCTATCACGGTTCGTGAGATACAGCCTGGTGACAGACGGACGGCCGGACGGACGGACGGACGGACGGACAGCGAAGTCTTAGTAATAGGGTCCCGTTTTACCCTTTGGGTACGGAACCCTCAAAAGGAGTATAAGTTACAGCAGCGGATAAGAATTATACGATTTTGAAATAAAGCTAAATACAGGTCAAAACTTTGCTAAAGCTTTAAAACAGGGTTTCTTAAGGTGGGGTCCACGGACCCCTTAGGGGTCCGTAGCATGTTTATCAGGGGTCCGCAGTAGTTCAGTTACTGTAAACATACTTATTAGGAAATCTTATATTACCTACCTACACTTGACGAGACCTAAGTGTAAATATTTTCCTAAAATATTTTTTAACAGGGGTCCGAGAGATTGTTTAAATTTTGAAAGGGTTCGTGACTGCAAAAAGTTTAAGAAACCCTTCTTTAAAAATATACTTTATAAAAATAAGTTTTTTTTTTCGGTATTTTATTTCTAAAAACAAGTCTTTTAAAAAATGTCATTAAATCGAAATTAAACTATTGTGAGACATTTTGTTTTCATTAAAATGAGTAACTGCTATGAATAACTAAAACAAAACGAATATTTTCAAAATATTCTCCTTTAGCATTATTCTCAGCAATATGCAGTTAAAAAAAACGTAAATTTAGGGTCAACCTGTATTTAGGTACTGAAGGATCTCAATAGGTATTTTCCAAAATGAAAACACCCTCACTGACAACCCTAAATAGTATTTTTCTTTAAAATACCAATGCCGTGCAACCATTATCCGTGTAATCGCGGGTAACGCGGGCACCCCGGGTAAGACGGGTAAGCGGTAAACCGGATGAGACTGAATTATCTATGAGGGTGTAAAAAGCGTTCGTCACGGCGACACGTGACGTGTAGGGTTGGCATAAAAAGGCGATTGCCGAGCTGCTATATATTATATGTATCTGGACTGGAAGATGTATTTTTCATGTTTTTTTTTAAGTGATTACTCTGAAGCCGATTTACCGCTTACAAGAAATATGTCACTTGTCAATGTGTGAAAACGCATTTTGACTGTGTAATTTTTTTTATAAGTAACTGAAAAAAAAATGTATGATAGTTGTGTGACTCATCAAATTTCCGTTAAGAGCATACATTTTTAGGATATATTGGAAAATTGTATCTACCTATTCTCCACAGATTGCATATTATCATGCACTCAATATTGTCTAAAAGTCACGAAAAAATTGTCAAAAAACGACTATTTCGTGTGGTGGTTCTTTTGGTGGTGGTTTGTATTTGTTTGCGGCAAGAGGGTGGTAACATTAATTGCATGTAAAAAATACGCAAGTAAGTACCTATAACGGGTTAGCACTGATTGACTAGCACGTTATCTTTTCGCGGATAAGCAAAGTAATATTTTGGTGTTAACGACCATTTGTTGTTTGTATAATTTGTGTTGTATGTGTTACTTTTTATACTCAACTAAGATGTTAAATAAATGTATTTCTTCTTCTTCTTCTTCATTTGTCTAAATCAGTTTGTACCTTTTTTGAATTTTGTTTGTTGACTCTACCTCGATGTACATTACCTGGTTTATGGTCCCGTAATATAAATAGAACCACAAAACATTTACAGGCGCGTAACGAACTCGACGACTCTATGTAGTCTCTGTCTTTAATAACTCCATGAACGACATTCGAGCTTAAAAATCCGTTGTTACATGTTGGCTAGTAGAATTGACTTTCAAGTTATGATAAATATTTAATAGCGTTCAAATTCGGTTTGATTTGTAATTAGAGATTAGTTTTATCCTCTCGTTAGTGTAGTGGAAAATTGTGTGGTTGACTCTGTAGCAAAGCTATTTTTCCCTTTATGCTTTGAAACCCTCGCAACGCTCACGATTCCACTTGTCGAATATTGAAATCTTTCGTTAGCTCGTGTATAAATATTAGCACAAGTAGTTGAACAACAACCTCGCCCTTTTATAAAACAAATAACTAATAAAACATTTTTACAGTTAATAGTAAAATATCACAGCTAAGTTGCCAGTTGCCTGCAACCAGCCAATTAAGCAACTAAAGCGAAGTAGAGTTCCGGTAATATCTGGCCAAATCCGGCTCAAATTGGATTGCCGGCGACTTTTGCATCGACCGGATTTGCCGTCTATTTTATTACATTTCTTTCTGAGCAAGGCAACCACGATTTGCGTTGAAGTGGGGATAAATACTTTTCAAGTCACAAAATTTGTTCTCGACGGACTATAGTAATATCTATACAATGGGTAAATTTTGCCTGAAATCGTCACGACTATGACTATGATGTTAGGACGGTGTGTATAGCATTAGAAGGAACAAATGGATAGCAGTTTTTTTTATTCAGGCTTAATGATGTAATAATAAGCGTGACACGACTCGCAGTGTATCTTGGTGACATCTTTTTGATGTTATAATGTACGAGTACACTGGCGTTCAATAGTGCATGGAGATGTTTCAACCGTGATATTAAGGCATTACGGTCGACATCTATCCATGCACTTTTGAACGCCACTGCACCTTAGTCTGAATTGGCCTTCAGTGCGTTTCGTGCGCACGTCAGCGTGAATGATAGTCAAGATCTTATCATAAAAAGAACAACATAAACTTTGCTCTGACATCTAACCGATATGAGAATGATATTTGAATCATATCAGCTGTCATTCGCGCGGGTGTCTCGCTCGCACTTGTGCGGAAAAGTCTGAGCGAAATGAACGCGCGATAGTCGATTGGTTTGATGTCAGTGCACGTTGGAATTGGCCTGTAGGTTACGGTATCCATTACCACAGACGAGCAGTACCTAAATTTTTTTTTACTTATGCCGTAGATTAAGAATTTTTTAGACAGATTTTTCTGTTCAACAGTTACTAAGACCTTTGATCTTTTGTGAGCATCATTAAAGTAATCCCCACTAAGCTATTCATTTCATGCCTGAGTGAATAGTCTAAGTAAGCCTATTAACATAATCAAGGCCTCTTGTTCTTGAGAGATCTTTGCCAAGATTTACCTTAGTGTGGACTTTAAGATATCGTCGAAGTCTGAAAAGTCAGTAACGCTCATTTTGCAGTTCTACAAGTCAAGCAGGTATGCTGCTGGCCCGACTTCATATATCCAAGCCAACTCTTTGTTGTTGTCATGCGAGTTAGTTAAAATACGTGAGTTGACCCCTTTTAATAAATAAAAATGTCCGTATCCGTTTTAATATGTCTGTGTCTCACGGAAATTTGGTCTTTAAAATTCAGGCAAGTTCCAAAATGTGCTGGAAATACTGGAATTAAAATTGCTGTAGGTACTACAACGACTATCATCATCAATTTCGGGGCGCAATATATAATTAATTATATATTCTGGATATCTGTTTGTACTTGAGAAGAGGCCTGTGCCCAGCAGTGGGACGTATATAGGCTAAATTATTTATATTTTATTTATTTATATATTCTGGATAAGTAACCAAACTTGTCATTAGCATAAGTAAAAAACGGCATGGTTCGATTATGCACCTCTGTAAAAACAAGTCTCAAAAGGTATCCGACATTTTACTTAATCATCGTCACCCTACACGTTATAGGTTCGTCAGAAATGTCGTTTTTCTGTTGCCGTCATTTCCGTAGTTTATTAAATTCCCACGGCCAATGTGACATTTTCATTCCATTACGAGATTATCACTGAATGCTTATGAATGTTAAAGCAAGTTTAAAGCGGTTTTTTGCACTTTATACAAACTATTATTTAACTTGCATACTAGAGAGTTGTCTTTTAAAGTAATTAAAGCAAGCAGCTCAAATTTTAAATTTATTTGGTTTATCAGTTTATATAACCCATAGGACGGGAAATCCTTGAAAGGAAATGGCGTTGGATTGCACACGTGCTACGTAGGCCGGACAGCCATCTGGCCAAGCAGGGTCTCCGCTGGCAGTCGGCTGGCAGTAGACGGTCGGGGTTGAGAAAGAGGCTGGCTCAACTGGACTCGGCTGAAATGAGCTGGAAGTAGCCGCTCAAGATCGTGACAAATGGAGGATTCTTCTGCGAGCCTTAACTCCCTAATGAAGGATAAACAGGAATGCATCATCCATCATGATCATCATCAGTAGATATAATTATAGTGCAGTACAACCCTTGTATTTCATTAAAAGTTCACCACTGATAACGGGGTCTGATTATAAGTAGCTAATTTGGTAGAAATCACTAGCGCATGAACACTTAAAGAGTCACGAACCCGCCGCCAAAAAGTAGACCTCATACAATAGAATTTACGCTCTCATTTTAAAACGACATGCTGGTTTGGTCATCATCATCATCATCATATCAGCCCTTTATCCCACTGCTGAGCATCTCTTCTAGTACACCACCGCCCGGTCCTGAGCTAATCTCATCCATAAGTGACCCGCAATCCTCCGCTGTTCTGGTACTAGTTTTTAAGTTAAAATTATGTTTGTAATTTTGTATGTAAACTCTTCATTTTAACTAAAAACAACATATTCCAAGTATTCAAACCGTGAATTAAAATCCAATATCACTTCATTGTATTACGATACAGATTGGACTTGTACAATAAATGGCAATGTTATTTTCTGTCCGCTCCACAAAGAGTTTATTCGTTTTATCGTATCAAAGCTTAATAACAATTTCCAAAAAGCTTTGTCCATTAAAGAGTACAGTTTAATTAAAATAAAACCCACACAACAACAAAAGGAAATAATTCTTTGCAAACCATTCACATCATATGACCTTTTTCTTAAAATTAGCAACCTTCAAAAAGTACGATATGTGTATGAAACACATTGGATTTAAGACCTCTTTTTAAAGATGAAAGTGGACGACCGCCCCGAAAACGCTTCTCATACAAACGTATTCCCCATTTTCCTCTATGGATATTACTAACTAAAAAAACTAACTATTTTGGCTCAGCGATCCAAAGAGAATCTTGGCCTCCGAAACGAGAGCGTGCCACCTCTCCGATCCTGCGCATCAACTTCCTGCCAGTTACCGACGCGAAGCTGAAGCAGATTCGCCGTCACACTGTGTCCCAGCGATACCTGGGCCGACCCACCGGACGACTACCAGTCGGTCATACCAAGAAGGCCCTCTTGACAGCCCGATCCTCTCCCATTCTGAGTAGGTGACCGAACCAGCGAAGTTTGTGGGCTTTCGTTACGCCGACGATATTGGGTTAGCCACTAACTCCTCGATCTCGGCATTTTTCCGGATTCTCCTATGGACATTAACATTATTGAAAATATTTTAACACAATAGGGGGTATTACTGCAATGTTCTGCCGCCAGAGTGCAGCACTAAGCTAGCTAGTAAATCATAGGGTAACTTATACATACTGTGCCTTAAACTGTTTTTTGACAAGTTTTCACAGACAATAAAATATGACATTAATGCATCAAGGCGGTTTGTTAACAAGGGCTACCGGGAAACGCAAAAATCGAAATTTAGCTATCTGCCTCTTTATCGCTCGAATATGCAAGAGTGATAGAGGTTAGATAACGAAATTTTGACTTTTTTGCTTCGCGGTAGACGCCCAGATTGTGATGGATTGTGGTAGTAGCGCCCCCTACGCAGAGTTTCACGTAATATTCCCTATTAAATTTGATGTATAGCACAGCTATGCCCCTTCGTTCGATTTTCTTTATGAATGATAAGATTGATAAGAGTAAGAGCATTTAAACATTTGTATGGATTGTTTCTTCGGTCCTAACTCTTATTATTAAGGGCATAGCTGCTAAGGTCAAACATCAAATTGTATGTACATACTTTCCATAATGTTAATATCCATTATCCAGAGAGGAAAATGGGGGACTACGTTTGTATGGAGAAGCTGACGTCTCCTTTCCTCGGGATCAAGTAATGCGGCCAAAGGCTACACAATAAACATGTTTATTTCGGTCAGTTTGTGGGTTCGTGAAGCGGTTCAATTACATTAGAATCGAGACACTTATGATGAAGGTTTTAATGAAAGCGATTTACTGATTGGTGTAGCTGGCTTTTGGATTCTTCTTATGAAGGGAACAGATGGACAAACTTCCTCATCTTGTGAACATTTTTGATTTTCTCAAGGCCTTGTATTGTTGTAGTTCGGGCGATTTTCCGCAACTCGACGTCCTGCGCCTATTTTGCGTGGTAGGGGGTGGGCTGGTAGTCCTGCCAGCCCAGCTCCTCGAGGAATCCCACCAAACCTTTAATGTTGAGTAGGACCTAGGGGAGGTGTCTCGGAGATCTGAGATGTTTTGCCCTGTATGGGGCCACTCCGCTGCATTCCAACACCACGTGAGAGGCTGTTTCTTCCTTCTCCATGCATCCACGGCATAGGGGACTGTCTGTGACACCTGTTATAAAAAGATGTTTGTTAAAAAGTCCATGACCTGTTATGACACTGGTTATCATTCTCAGTCGACCCTTTCCTAGTTGAAGCGTCCTTGTGAGCTTACCGTTGATGCCAGGCATATCTTAAGGCCTTTTAAGTATATTGGGATACCCTCCTCCAATTGAAGGGGGATTTAAATATTCTCGAGGCAGATAATAAACTATCGTTATCTTTATTAAAAAACGGGTCACTCACGTATACTAAGTCGACAAACGCTCGATATGCTTCACTCCGTACAGGAGTGTCATTAGGAGCTTTGCGTTGACGGACCGGCGCCATGTCGAGCGTTTTTCGACTTAAAATACTTGGGTGACCCGTTTTTAATATATTTAATATGCCTGTGTATCACAGAAGTTTTTTTATTAAAATTTCTGGTCACATCGAGGCTTTATCGTAGCCTTTCATGACCTGAGGTGATATAGGTCCCAAGATAGGTATTTGATTTTTTAATTTCTTTAAACGTTTATAGGTTCACCTCTTGTATTGGTATCTAATATGTTGATCGGTTGTCGTAGCTGCTTTTGGGTTCTCTGTTTCTAGTTTGATCCTGTTCAAATGCCTTACGAAAAAGTTTTTGTGCTACTCTGAGATTTTTGTTGTATAAATGTATAGAGTCTGTTCGGAAAGAGAAGAGTCGTGGAATGTATTGGGCCCCATACATTCCACGACTCTTCTCTTTCCGCACAGACTCTATCCGAGAATTTATTCTTAAGAAAGAGGTGTCGACGTCGGATCATACTTACTTACTACTTACACTTACTTGGCTGGTGCGATGACCCAAAATGAGTCTTGGCCTGCAACACAAGAAAACGCTGCTTTGCTCGGTCCAAAGCGATATCACACCAGCTTTCGTCGACACTGAGCTCACGGAGATCTGCCTCCACTCTATCTGCCCAGCGATATTTAGGATGACCAATAGGACGGCGTCCAGATGGTCGACCCAAGTGTCCCGAGTAGGCTCTTTTGGCTGCCCGATCATCACCCATCCTTTTGAGGTGGCCCAGCCAGCAGAGATGATGCGCTTTGGTCTCACCTATCCTATTATATTCGGCTCGGCTATTAGATGTTCTATTTCAGCATTATTTCAGATCCTCCAACTGCCATCGTCTCTTATGACGTCGTATCATAATAATATCAAAACTTTAAACTGTGAACCCCGCGCATAGATTTACAAGCGTGCCCCGTAACGACCCGCCGCGGTTGCGTGAGATCGCATAATTCTCGAAGTTTTATAAAACGAGTCACGCGCATTAGCGTTAACCCATTCGCGTTAACTTATGAGCGTTTAAAATGAAAAATCATAGCGTTATTGAACCCGGAATGGCCATCGTTACCTAGATGAAGTGTAGTTACATAAAACGAGATATTTTATAGGGTAATTTCGTATTTTGTACCAGCTTTTTTAATTATAAGCGTATAATTCCACTGTGTTGCTTTAGAAAACTTTTTATTGTTTATATATTTTTATACTAGCAATTACATTTACGTAAAATGAGTTCTTACATTCAAATTAAACAACACACTACACTACACACACACACACTACACACTACACTTTTCAACCCATTAACTAATATTTTTCTGTCTTTTGGTAACTTTCCATGTATTCTCCCGATTAATTTTACCTCAATAACTTTATTTTCAAAGTTATTGAGGTTAAACATTTAACGCGCTGCGCTGGCCATATCTTCCGTCACAAGTTTCGTGCGGCGCGCCATATCTTTTGTTTTCTTCTAATTTCTTGGCTTTATGGCCTCTTAAAGGCTTCGTCACACGCTCGTTATAAAACGCTCACGCCCCGCCCGGAAAACGCGCCTGTGTGACGGAACCTTAAGAGTTTGTTTATACGAACTTGACCGGTGCACCCTTTATTTCATTCAACAGCTAAACTGGCTACAGTCCAACTAATTCCCAAATCAAATCTAAACTCTATGCGCAACACTCAAAGTCCTAATTTGCTTGAGCAAATTGCTAATTACCAGACTAACGTTGTCAAAGAAATTTGAGCTCTATGTGTTGGTAGTTAAAGTTTAAAATTATTTGTTTTGATAATGTTTGGGGTCTTGTATCTTTTTTATGGGTAATTAACACATTTCGCGCTTAATTCGCAAGTTTTGATGGACTTTAATTGTAGGAATGAAACTTGTCACTGCAGTTTGTATGTTTGTGCATAATTAAAGTTCACTAAGTACAATTTTGCGAGGTTGGCAACAACATTTATAAACTTGCTAAGTGCAAAATTATGTACCTATTCAACGTATTTTAAATTTTATACACCTCTACATGTTTTTCTGATTGCATCTAAAAACGATCCCGTTGTTAGTTCAAGTTACTAATCTCATGACGTATCAAAAGGGCCTCTACGTGTTAACTTCAGCACCGCACACGCCTCCCAAATGGCCGGAATACCATTGTTCCGTGATTGGTAAAGACCTAAAGACATATGATAAGTTACAACTTATCTGTTTTGCCTAAAGGTTGACTGGTAGAGAATGCTTTATGGCATTAAGTTCGCCTTTTGTACAGTGTGTTTTCTTATGTGCAATAAAGATGAAATAAATAAGTAGACTGCTTTGTATTATACCGTTTTTTTCTTGAAATTTGTAAATGCCGATCATCATTAATTTGATAGTTAGAGAAACTCTCTTAAAACCAATTTGACGTTGGGCACGAAAATTGCTGGTCCTAGTTGACCCATTTAAAAATTCAACTTAGGGCGTCCGCTAGATGGCGCGATTGCACGGAGCGGGTGAGCGGGTTCACGTAAAATAGTATGAGCAACGCTAACTGAGGGTCACCGCGAACCGCCTGTTGCCTCTCTGTCGCACTTGTAAATTCGTACTTAAGTGCGACAGCGAGGCAACACGTCGAACTTGGTTCGCGGTAGGCCCTCTGAAGTGGAAGCGTGCGTCGGATTTTACCTACCATGGCACTCGCGTGCGTACGCCCGCGAAAGCACCGCACCAGCTAGCGGACGCCCTTATACAGGTTGGCTAAAAAAGAACTGCATTCCCATTGCCAGGGAAGTTGTGGGATTATACTGAGCAACTTTTTCTATGGGATCAACCCCGGTCTCGAAAAAAAATTTGGCTGTTTCATACATTTTGGCTGGTCCATTTTCTATGGGAGGGTAAATATTTTTTTTGCGATTTCGGGGTTAGTCCCGTAGTAAAAGTTGCTCATTATAATCCCAAAACCGGCATGGTAACAGCAGTTATTTTTAGCGACCGTGTATACAGCGTGACCTTAGCCATTGGACAAACCCTGAAATCCCACGTAGGGTTACTTCTAAGAAATGCTCTAACGGTAATATTTTTTTAATTAGAACAAAAGATAAAAAAATTAATTATCATACAAAAGTTATTTCCAATAATCGACAACAAAAAGAAACATACTGTATTAATCATTGGCAGTGCTTTTGACAATTTGTTTGAAAATGTGCAGCAATGATGACATTTGTCAAAAGTCAGAATCTTATTAATGTCATAAATAAAAAAGATAATCAAAACGGTCGAAGAAGGTTTCATACTATTTATTACCTCAGGAGCTACTGACACATACAGGTTGCTCCAAAGTAAAAAAATCGTAATTTGTTAATTTCTTCGTAACCGATTCCCTCCGACCGACCGACTCCGATTGTTATGATACTTTGTATACTGGTTCTAAATACCCTAATGCATATGTACATTTCGGCTTTGTCCAATGGCTAGGGACATCCTGTATACGTCTATACTAATATTGGTGCGTGCGGAACGCTGCGAATAATAACGTATCAATATCTGCTTTTTAAATTTCGAATGCCGTATGTTTAAATATGGATATGGAACGGTCGTTGAAAAGTTCGTCTTCGAATCGCAAGTTTGGGGAGTATATTAAAAGTTACGATGGTTGTTACGTAAATATTGGGATTCAATTTAGGTTGCCCATTTGGAAATATCTGTCGAGGGTTGTTATATGATATTTTCATAACGTCAAATCATTTAGTACATTTTGTAAAAGGAATACTTAGCTGTAAAATGTTATCACTTTATCTGTACCATCACCCACACTGTTTACTGTACATCGGTGGACCTTATGCCTTTTGCAATAAGGTCCACTGGTGTACAATTGTACAGTTAGGAGTGTTGCTGTTTGTACAGTAACCTGCAATAATATGTTACTCTCCGGCCGCAAAAATAAGTGACACGCTCTAATGGCTCTACAAATAAGATCGTGTCAGATATTTTTTCGTTGTGTAACATATTATTGCAGGTGGCTGTACTTATTTCGAGATTTCTCATCATAATGTTGGTTAAACAAAATACAAAATTATGAATAAAAATACTACTTTGCTATTAATATATTTTATACTTATGATTTATAAAACAACGACCATGTATTTAAATATTAGTTTGACCCAACTAAGTGTTGGTGGCCTAGCGGTAAGAGCGTGCGACTTTCAATCCGGAGGTCGCGGGCTCAAAGTAGTTCAAACTCTAGCCTCTAAGCCCTAGCTCGTACCAATGATATGTTTTATCCAACTAAGCTCCATCGCAAATCCTAACTTTGTTAACTTTCCCTTGAAAGAAGTCCCTAATACAATTTTCATAAACTCGTAACTAAGATGTTAAAAAGCTAATTCAACCGTTATTCAACCTTCCTCCAACCATGGTATAATAATATACTCCGCCTGGTACTCCATTCCCGTCTTTTCTAGGTCACCTAACTGACACGGGACTACGTCATCATGCGACAGCGCTATATGATAATATGCGATAGCGCTATATATAGCGGCCATGTTGTTGTGACGTAGGCCCGTGTCACTCTGGGAATGGAAGACCATGTTTTATTAGACTATGCCTCCAACTTAAAATGGCTATTTTCCTACAGCCTTATCACAACGGATTAAAGCACACAATTTATGAACATCATTTATGAACTCAGTATACGAGACGAGCGGATGCATTTTTAATTTTCTCATTATCAAGTTTACCCCGTCAGTGCCTGACGACAATATAACTTGTATATGCTTATATTAAGCTGTATAAGGGTTGTGTAAGGCAAAATAAACTTGTATTACGTGTAGAAAGAAGCTGAGAATGCTTTAGACTAGACTTCTTAAAATATGCAGTGTCAATGTGACAAATACGATCAATCAAATTACAGCTACATATTTGAGGTAATACGAACTCCGAGTAATACGACGATAAACGTCTATCATTTATGAATTAATTTTCCTATTAAGAAAATACAGGATAATATGTGGCCTTCCATCACAGAAGGGTCTTTAGGCTTCAAGTGGAATAAGGACGTTTCCATCTGAAATTCCGCAAGAAATTCTGATATAAACGTCCTTATTGCAGATGAAGTATAAGGACCCTTTTAAAAAGAAAGCCGTTGTGTATCCTTCCCACCGCGCCAATACAAAATGAATGACAATGTCATCAGTCAAATACTGCTCATTTCAAATGGCAATACCGTTCAATTAAAAACGTTGATAAGTGGTAATTGTGTACGAAAAACTGTAATAGGTATGTGGCTTTCCATCAGTGTTCCTATGCTTTATATGCATAAGGACGCTTCTTTGATGCAAAGCCACATATGAATTGTCACTAAGTTGATAAGTATGCTCCCAAATTACGCTTATCTCATGCCAGCTCATAGCGCAAGTGAAATATTCAATAGAGTAGCGCAACTTGCCTGCTGGAAACTTGCCAAGGCAGGCAGTTTCTGAGCCGTGAAACTAGATATGGTAATAATTGTTTAGGAATTTATGACTTCAGTTGCTATCTGATTGGGGTATTGTTGCTATTGTGCTTTTAGGCTGCCACTTAGGCTTTTTAATACTTTAAAAAGGCAATATTACTGCATTTAAGGACTGAATTTCAACGGTACATAAGCGATTCTATAGTATAGTCTCACGATAGTATAAATTCGCATTCAATAACGCTCTTACATACAGAAGGGCTAAGATGACCGGCTCTTTATCATTTGTCACCATGTCTGTCATGTTCTAACAAGTATGTAAGTGCAAAAGTGACGCATGAAAGGTGATAAAAACGCGACCATGACACCGCTCCAGGCTACGACAATGTCATTCTACCAATTTTGCCCACAGACATTTTACGTTTAACCAAAGAAAATAGTGTATAGAGAGTTACTGTCATGGTAAATTATACAGGGTGACTTCAAATTGGTAATACAAAATCAATGTTTTAAATACATCTTCCCTTAACTAAGCCCCTCAATTAAGTATCATGCTTTTAAAATAATCAAAAGTATTTTTTTATAATATTTTTATTTATCCCATTTTTTAGGCTTCACATGGTTATCCTAACATAATGTTTAACAAAGAAGGTTAAATAATTTCCTCTAAGAACACTTTCCTCTTTGGTTATCAATCACCTGTCACAGTATTTATGAAGTAAACGTGTTTTGATTAGTAATTGTCACTTGTCAATCGAAAATTAGATTTTCCGCAAGATTTTGATTTTACAATATTTTTTTAAATAAAACATGTAGTGAATAGAAATGATGTTTAAACGTTGTAGTGAATAAAAATGTGATTTGAAGCTAGATAGAATATAAGACAGGAAAGGTGATGCTTTTGACTGACTTCGCTAATTAATGGAAATAATGTCACGGGTAGGATCTGCCGTAGAACATTGAACTTCTGGAGTACAAGGGTCCTCTTGTTATCTCAACCTGGTTAATGGGGACTTGGTAGGATACCGAAAAGACAAAACCAGATATATGGCATGCGTTTTTAATAATACATATTGGATGGATTACAAGGCACTCCGCCTCAGAGCGGGCGCTGTCCGGAATACAATCTGTATGTACAAGCCGCCAGCGGCTGTGGGCCGACACTTATGGCGAGTCCTATTCTACGATCGCGAGACGGGCGGAACGCGGGGTTTTGGCCAAAACCTAAGGTAAAAGTCTAGTGCACTCACGGGTACCAAACGTAGCTATCATCCGCAGGCCTACTGGTATTTAACGCAGCAGGCGGATCACTATCGGTGGGCGGCAGGCGTTCCTCAAGCTCCGGCTTTGGCAAGCCAGGGCGAGAACAACCCGCGGCGCTCGGAGTTCCACAAGAAGGACCCGCGCGATGACGCCTTGGGGTCGCCGGACCGCGGCCAGGCTGTCCGACACACGGCTCGCGGGTCAAGGCCGTGCCCTACGGCTCGGTGGCAGCACCAACATGTCGCGCCGTGGAGTTGACAGGCCACACCAGTGGGGGAGAGACCTGTGTGAAGCACCTCGGGATCGCCGAGCGGCACGCCGTACCGCTCGACACGCAGCCCACAGGCCTAGAAAACTGCGCCCTGCGGTGAGAGACAGCGTCAACACGACGCTCAGCAGAATCGGGGGCGCGCAACAACGCTCGGGGGAGCGCAACTGCCAGCCATGCTCGTACTCGCCGGTGACGCGGAACGCACTCGGTGGGCTACGCCCTTTTCGCGCACAACACTCACACACGGCGATACACGCACTTTACATCTAGATCTTCCACCGGCCGGGCCAGGCGGCGGAAGGGGGCGAAAATGGTTTATTCCAATACTTAATTAGGATCTATCTAGATGCTGGCGAAATCCAATCCCGACTGACACCTCGGTCATCGAACCTCAACTACCCCCAGCGCTCCGTTTCGATCCATATCAACGCATCAAACGTCAAACCAACTTAACTCTTTTCTAAATCATGTGATTCTCGAAAATATATTGGTGCTCATTAATACTTGTAATATTTTAAGTGGTCAATAATAATTATGGACAATTACATCTTCTATTGCTGTTTTCTACATTGTTTCATTCAGAATATCTTCCTTCCGATGCAGTAACTAAACACGTAACTTTTTTTTGACAGTTCATCTGTCAAGAATCCCTACGCCTAGACACCTTCAAAATCGCGATTTGTGTTTCATAAAAATTCCGAAAATGATTCCAAAATACGGATTAAATTAGGATGTGACCTACTTGGGCAGCTAGGGTGGATCACGAGGATCATTTTGATATGCGTGAAGCCAGGTTTGGTTCAGCAACTTCAGTACAACCTGGGTGACAAGTTCCGTTCAAGTGGCATGCTCTTCAGACTTGTTCCTTCGAAACCAGTCAGCCAGGAGGCAGGATATGTTAATCAACCTGCAGCCAAGAAGGTACGTTATCGTTTTACATAAGTGTCACACTGCGGTGTATGTTATTTTGTTGGAAATGCGACAGTCATGTTGTACAGGTTATCTTGTATGGGAAAGTATGTATCTATCATAGGCAAATATGTAGCATCGCTACAAACAATTCCTGAGAAACGTGTTACCGATTTTGCTACAAAAGGTGCCGGAGCAAAATTTGGAGAATCTCCATTTCCAGCAAGATGGTGCACCAGCACAGTTAGCTCCAAGTGTGCGATATCATTTGGACCAAGAGTGGTGGCAGATGGATTGGACGCAACGGCCCAGTCGCATTGCTGCCTCGAAGTCCCGATCTTCGCATGACCGACTCGACTTCCTTTGTAGAGCGAAATTAAAAGAAGAGTGTAGTGTACGCACGGGAATCAAATACCCTCAATGAACTTCGCCAAAAGATAATTGAGGCGTTCAATTCCGTGAAAACCAATGAATTTATTCTTGGCAGACTCAAGAATCTCAAGAGTAATCATATGAATCAGACTTATGTGTCCAGAAAAGCGGTGGTCATTTTCAACCATAGATGTAAGTAAAATGAGGCATGGTATAATAATATACTCCGCCTGGTACTCCATTCCCGTCTTTTCTAGGTCACCTAACTGACACGGGCCTACGTCATCATGCGACAGCGCTATATGATAATATGCGATAGCGCTATATATAGCGGCCATGTTGTTGTGACGTAGGCCCGTGTCACTCTGGGAATGGAAGACCATGTTTTATTAGACTATGAAATGAGGTAGATATGGTACCAGGCGCACGATCGTGAGCCATTAAATATAGGTTCCGGAACCTATATTTAGTTAGTTGTATGGGTGACGCGAACCTGTCAAGTTGTCACAATCGTTGGATCAAATTTTAATTTTGTCAACTATGAACGTCACACGTCTACATAAATAAAAGGTCATTGTTTTCAACACATCTTATAATACGTAACGTTAAAGTAGGTGCACACTTATCTACTTATTGAAAGTATTGAAACGTAGGCATTTATTGTGTTACATTCGGTAGATTACGTCCATTAATAAATAATTTAATTTAAATTAATTCGCTTATTATTTATCATAGATTGTACAGTCGACTTCAATGATATGTTTACACTTTTGCACCTTACTTCTTTGTAATAAGGCGAAAAACGTAAACATATCTTTGACGTCGACTGTATCAGGGTACTTAAAACTAAAGAGCTTAAGCCCAGTCCAGACGGCAACAGTTTTGCGCCAAATTGATTAAATTGTCTGATCAAATCAGGTGGTGTGGTTGCAAACTCCATTTGGCTCGACGATTCCCCTTTTATTCGATTGTAAGATTATGAACGATAAAATGGAGGTCCGGACGCAAGAACATAACTTGTGACGATAGTATGCGCGTTTAGGGGCATAATTTTTAATTTAGAGCGGATGCACCATAATTCCCCCGCCCGTCTGCCCTGGCCTTTACACGAGTGTCACTCAGTGATATCGATAATTATTAACTTACATTGGTAACATCGAGTGACAGGTATAACAATTAGGTATTTTATGTGGGGTAACCACACTACGGGACTTTAATTATTTGTTTTATTAGAAAATTTGCGATAGTTAAATACAGCTAATTTTAACAACGGAGTTACTGTAGTATACTATTGGGCATTAATTGAGTCCCAATCAAGTGTTTTGTATTACCAATTTGAAGTCACCCTGTATAGCCACAGTACATTTACTGCCATCTTTCGACAGAAGATAAAACTGTTAGAACGCCATTTGACTGTGATACTTATTCTTTCACTGATATGACTGTGTTAACTTGTTAAATATTAATATTAACGCCATCTACTCGAGAGTAGGCTGAAGGTTATGGCGCCATCGCTCGAAAAGATTGCTCCATACCTTTGGCCTAGCGTCGAGTAGATGGCGTTAATATTAATATTTAACAAGTTAACACATATCAGTGAAAGAATAAGGATCAAAGTCAAATGGCGTTCTAACAGTTTTAATCTTTTGTCGAAAGATGACAGTAATTTTACTGTGGCTACATAATTTACTTTGACAAGCCGTCTCTATTTTAAATTCTCTTTGGTTAAAAACTTGCACAATAGGACCCAGGTGATCTAACTGTGACCTATAACGCTCCCCTCTCTAATTAGGCTATACTTGAAGGTGAACGTCTGGTATTTAGCACATCCGCCAATTGTAAAGGTCTCCTAAATGTTTCGGTTTAACAGGACATGACAAAGGTCAAACTGGAATTGACGGCGACTAGTCGCAAGGCTAATAACGTGTCACAAGGTATCGATTTTAGCAAAGACATCTCAGAAATAGAACAATTCAAATCTAATTATTTATGAAAGTATACTTTTGAGAGAGTTGAGCCCTTATAAAAAATAATCAGGAGACTTTAATCTACATTATACTAAAATCTAGACTTATATCGACCGGGATATGAACCGTGATTACCTTTTGTATTGTTTTCGAGCTCCCGATATTTCGACGCACAACACAACAAACAACACGGCACGCACGCACGCATCGCGGCACGGTGAACAAGATGCATGTAACTGCGTCGAAATATCGGGAGCTCGAAAACAATACAAAAGGTAATCACGGTTCAAATCCCAGTCGATATAAGTCTAGTGAAAATAACCGTAAATCATTCAAAACTGTTATTAAATATACTAAAATTTTGGCGAGGTTCTTGAAATAAAAATCTGTAGACACTTTTTGTAACAAAATTATAAGTCATGCATTTAATATAAAGGGTCAAACAGATGATTTGGAAATTACCGAACTTACATACCATCTAACTTAACCGTGAACTGTTAAATATTTTTTCCTTTTCATTATGATTGACATATGTACACACAATTTAACCGTGAACTCATAATTTTTGCTCTTAAACCATTAACCATACGCCAAAATTCACAAACGGCCCTATTCCGAAGTGCAAACTAATAAAAACGATTTTAAACCCGCCCCAATAACGCCTGATAGCCCCCCAAGGCGTGTTTTAGTATCGTTTTAACCCCTTTATAGTTCTCATTTACAGTTTAAGTGTCGTCTGTATCGTAAACGCGTTTATATGTGCATTAAACGTGTCTGTGCACTTAGAAATAATAAAAGTTTGTTGACGCGACAAATCTGTTTTTTTTTTATGCTTGACGTAATTATTTTGGTCTTTACTGTCCGAGAGTAGAGAGTAGGAGAGTAGGGTTGTTGGGGGTAAATAGTTGATTGGAGATAGCAGATTGCCTGATCAGTGATCACAGACGGCGCGATTAGAACAATATACTTATAACTCTTATAAGAAGTCGCAGCGGTGCGTTTTTTGGTTGAAAAAATTTCACTTTTGACACTTATTGCAGGTGACTGTACCTATTGGTATATTACTATTATTACAGGTGACTGTATAGGTATAGTAATCACTTTATTGTACAAAAATCAAAACAAAACAGGAAAAATAACATTCGTCAGTATTCTACAAAGGCGAACTTATCCCTTTAAGGGCTCTCTTCCAGTTAACCTTTGAGCAATTGAGGGAGAATTGGAGACGGTAGACATCCGTAATGTACCAACGGCGCAAAAAAAAAGAAAAGAAAAAAAAAACGAAAAGTATATACGTAGCCTAGCCACGTAATCTGTGGCCCCAGATTACCAAAACCAAAATAATCTCTACAAAAACAACAATTTCGAACACCAATTAAATTTAGAATCCCCACTTATCCATGTATTACCCGGCTACAAACACAATTTACGCAAAAAGCTCGGACGTTGCAGAACGCGAACATATCCGACCCCGGGGCGATTTGGATATAAATTACGATGTTATTGAAAACACGTTTTTATATTATTTGTAAAGCGAGAGCTCAATTCAGATTTAATAACTTTTTGCGGTGTTGATCTGGTTTTGATACGACCTAATAATCGTCAAGGTCGAATCATAACGTAATATTTTTTTAAAGATCAGATTCGGTTTCAAGCACGGGCGATGGTAAGTATAATATTATTAATATCAATGTCAAAACCTCAACAGTAGTCAGATTTTACAATCAGAATCGTATACGTAGGTATCTAGGTATTAAATAGCATCAATAAACGTTGTACCGTAAACCGGGGATACTTTGATCAATTTTAGAGTTTGGGACCAGTTTTTGACGATCCTAATATACGTAGAAATATGAAATAAAAATATAATAATCGGTTTTTTCTCTTCTTTCAGCCTGCCAAATAAAAAAAAATTAGGACTTATAATTTTTTCAGAAAAAAATAAAAACAACGTGATCAAAGTTATATTGAGAATGGGGTTACTTTGAAACCACTACTTTTTTTGCTGACAATCTAAAGTAGACCCGCTAATAAGCCCGTAAAAAATAAAAAAATAAAAATTTGTTAAGTACTTTTTAAGTTATATATATTTTTAAGGTGTGGGGTTACTTTGATAACATACCAAATGATACAAATTAATAACTTTAAGCGCTTATTAGATCATTTACTATAAATAACGTAGGGGTTTAACTTATCATCGCACTTAGCAACAGATTTTTGAATTGCAAGCTTTTCCGTTTCAGTAAATTTGGTATGTGCCTTTGATATGTTGCCTTTATACTTATTGTATAAAGTTCTATATAAAATATTGTATGCTTTCCATGGCGCACGAATAGATTTTAAGCCCGCCACTATTTTTTCAAGTGCATCATTGAGTTGATCTTCTTGGTATTTTTTGTAGTCTCGATTTTTTTTTGTAATCTCTGGCATTGTTTCTATAAAAGAATATGCATTATTATTTATTGTAGAATTAATACCCTGGTGGGCTGGTGGCCTCATGCACGTATGATAAAAAACCTAAATCAAAGCCGCAGGATAAAATATAGCCAATTTCCACCCAGAAAGTTAATTCCATACAATAAAAAAGAATGTTTTAAATCAGATAAGCAGTTCCGAAGATCAACTCCTACATACAAACTTATAATTTTACATCCTCTTCCTCTTGCACTGACTCAAACGATACTTATTTATTATATAACTATTGAAAAATATACATTAAAAAATCGTAAGCTGCCAAAATAATTCATGGTGTTACTTTAATATTTTGATCAATTTCACCACGTATAAGTGACCAAAGACACCCCGACCCATGGATTCCCCGGCTACGTGCGCATGTGTAGGTTGTCGAATTCGGGTATTTTTTTATAAACTCACGAATAAACACTGATTAACCTAAGACACTATAAAATTACATGTTTAATACATTTGGCACAAATACAGTCAAAGTTTTTCAACCAAGAAAACCAGGTAGAAAAGCGTACCCGCCATTAATATTTTTTTTCTACACGAAATATTAATAATTACACTCGCATCCGATTACTACGCGGTTAAGCAACTATCAGTATTGCCAAAAAAGAAAAAATAACTGCGAAGGTATTTTTCAATTCGTTAAAACAAGCACTTTAGTAGCGGAGGGAAGTTGTTATCAAAGTCGACCCGCAAATCAAAGTAACCCCGGTTTACGGTATTTTAATAATTTTGCTCGATATGTAACATGAAAATCTGAAATGGACATGTTTGATGCGCTATTAATTATTCCAATATGTTGGGATTGGAAATATGTTTAACTTGAAATATCGTTTGACATGTCATATTTCATTCTGATTGCAAATTAAGCAAATGCTTAAAATGAGATTTTTGATATTTGAGCAACACATGTTGTCGACAATGATTAAATTATCTAATCAATGAAACTGAGCGGAAGAAAAAGCGGTGGTGGCCGAGTTGATCTACCGTCTGACTTTGCCGTTTGGTGAAATTGCTAATTAGATTTTTCCTGAAATACACGTTACTAATCAAAGATTTAAGTCCTTAGCAATATCCGTAGCATTCATGAATTTTGAATGTTTAATTGCTAATTAATGTTTCCGTTTGCCAATGGCAGTTTTCCGGGACTGAATTGCAACTGGTTCGTCACTATAGTTCGTTTTTTTAGCATTAGAAAAAGACTACGCGATCTTGACGTGTCTTTTAATTGAAAAATACATTTAAAAATCAGTAACTATTACTTACTTATGCAAGGCAAATAATTCCCTTGAAATACCAATGGCAGTATTTCCGGGCCTGGCAAGGCACGTCCCTAGGTTCCATTAGTGCTAGATGTTTAATTTAGTGATAAAGAATGATGCATCGTCGGCACTACGAAAAAGCATTTTTACTGCGAAATTGCCAATAAAGATTCTAATTTACTTGGCGCTTTGGTGCCAACTCGAATTTCTGGAACTGTCTACTCATGGCACTGTCAGCAGTGTGGCTACCACAAGTTTAGCACTGACATAAACGCTAGCGTGAAACTTTACCTTCTATGTATCTCGCTTGTACTGACATATTAGTGGGAGCGAGATATATAGACAGAAATTAAATTACGTCGACGTTCGCGTTTATGTCCGTGTTGACACTGTCAGTGACTCATGGTACGGCTCATGGTACGGCGCCCTGTTTCACCTAACGGTGACAATGGAGATGATGACATATTGAATTTTATAACAAAATGTAGTTAATTAAATAGAAAATGAGCAATTCATCACAATAAATTGGACACATTAAAATTATGAATATTTAAAAAGAAAATAAAAAATCTCAAAGATTCACAATTTGAGGTTTTTTCTGCTTCTATTTGTTAAATGACACTTCTAAGTTAAATATAAATTCCCGCGGAAAAGTTAAAATTTAAATACATTGACCCGATTAAAGTGAAAGTACCTACTTAAATAAATTCAAACAAATTGGTCAGGATACGGAAACTTTTTACGTTTGAAATGGAACTTTTTCAACCCTTCAGGGCATTATACCGAGCTTAAATATACTCGCAAGTGTCCGCCCGTGTCATCCTTAAGACGAAACGGGAGCTGAGCTAAAAGTCAATTTTGAGATTTCAAGCTGAATATACCCGTCGCTCTGACGGGGCGTGAGAGACTGTATTTGTGTGTGTAATGCACGCACACAGATGCGTACGCTTGCACCCGCGCGCGCCTCATTGCCGACAATTTGCAATGTTATTTTTCGTGCGTTACTGCCACGAGGCGTTCACTTATTACTTACTGTGTTGCGATTGAATTTTTTGACCCGGCTTACGTTTACGGAACTCGATAATCTTTCTACTACTGTGACTTGGCTTTGCTGATCAGCTTATTGTTTTGGACTCCGTGAGTTGTGGTTACCTATTGGACCGCACGCAATTCATCTACCTTTATTCAAGTAATTAAGCGTAATTAGCCGAAACCTTTATAAGAGTGTAATTCATAAGAAGTACATAAGATATAATTTATGTACTGGTTTGCTGTTAGCTTTTAATTGTATCACTTTACATATATGTTACTCAAATAACTAACACGGTTACACTGTTGTAAGAACATTATTTTTCAGGTAGGCCTTATTATACCTACTATAGGCCTTATTACCTCCTAGTACCTTAGTAGTACTAGTACTACTACGGAAATTGATTCAAAGACTCAAGACTGACTTAAGTGGCAGTAGGGTGTAGGGTTTTTTCTATGTTTGTGGTGTAATAAAGAATATTTTAGAGTCAGACCAAGAAAAGTCTACAGCAATTTTGATAGCACACGCAGTGCAAGTGTTATTTATATGTCATAATTTCATAGAAGCGACGTTTGAAATAATACTTGCACTGCGTGTTCTATCAAAATCGCTATAGATTTTTCTTGGCCTAACTCTACTTTAAATTACAAAGTAAGGCCTAAATTATAAAATAAGGCCCATCAATGTTTTTTTTTTGTGTTTATTAAACTTGATATTTTGTCTATAGTATTAGCGGACATGGCCTCAAAATTTAAACCCGCTTAAGAATCGGGCCTTATTTCGTGCATTATATACAATACTACCCATTTTTGTGTAGTCATTATTTATACTATAGAAGCATTGTTTGAGTAGCCAATTATTTAAACAGTATTTTTTTAAAGGGCAACGGTGGCAATATTTTAAGGTCTGGATAATAAGATACAGATCTTAATAAGGATATCAATGTAAGTGAATGTTACCATGACTACCAAACAAACAAATGTGATAGAATTTGCCAGCTGGCATTGTAACATTCAGACAGTTACCTATGTACCTAATCTGAAATATGAATAAATTAGTAATATTTTAAACAGGAAAGTAAACCGAATTTTGGCCTTTTGCTGGACACAATCACAATAGTAATTTGTTTTACAAGAGGGCAAAGTTTATCGCCACCGGTTGATGCATTTGCAGCACCAATGGTAGAAAATGCAAGCTCATCATCAACTGCATAATCGACGTTTGATATGACTATTGAATCCGAGCTAGTACTAGTACTACTACGGAAATTGATTCAAAGACTCAAGACTGACTTAAGTGGCAGTAGGGTGTAGGGTTTTTTCTAGGCTTAATGAGTTCGCTGAAGCTTATTTTTTATACTTAGCGCACAGAACCACTAGTTTAACAGTATCAGCTCTAACCACATGTCACCATTTTGTCCTTTACGTAACAAACTCAGGGGCCCAGAATATCCGATGTACCTATCAAATCAAGGTTCTGTACCAAATAAGGCCCGGTTATTATAGTTCGTTATTTTTTAGCATTAGAAAGAAGGTAAACAATCATGACGTGTCTTTTTATTAATAATTATTGAAAAACGCTTTCAAAAATTAGTTTATATTACTTATGAAAGCAAAAGAATATAAAAAAGTATATGATTAATACATACATACATACATACATACAATCACGCCTATTTCCCGGAGGGGTAGGCAGAGACCACGGATTTCCACTTGCTACGATCCTGACATACCACTTTCGCTTCCTTCACATTCATAACATTCCTCATACACGCTCGCCGGTTTAGGGTGCTCTTGCTCATTAATATGATTAATATGATTTATAATTCTAACATATTTGCTATGACTTATTTTTCAATGGTAATTTTTAATAAGACATGTCAAAATCTGTTACCTTAATGCAAAAACTAGGGTTCCGTACATAAGTCCGACTCACGCTTGACTGCACATTTCTAATAGGTTTTCCTGTCATCTATAGGTAAAGAACTATTTTGTGTATTTTTCAATATTTTAGACCCAGTAGTTTCGGAGATAAAAGGGGGTGAATGGTCATTTTTTGGCTGTTTTCTTAAATAACTTCGAACCTATGTATTTTAAAATTATAAAAAAAACATTTCCATCTTTAGGTCACTAATTTACATATGTGTACCAAATTTCAACTTAATTGGTCCAGTAGTTTCCGAGAAAATAGGCTGTGACAGACGGACAGACAGACAGACGCACGAGTGATCCTATAAGGGTTCCGTTTTTTCCTTTTGAGGTACGGAACCCTAAAAACGAACTTTAAGCGTGCTAACTTTCAAAATTTCATTTTTTATAAGATAGTATAAGTAGATGGGCAAAAATTTTGCGTCCAAGTCCACCAGTGAGTAAGTGATTGAGATACCTAAACATTTAACTTTATAATGTAAAATGATATAATTTACTAACCTACTCGTTTAATTTCAGGTAGGTTGAATAAGGAACCAAGTAACCATGGGGAGGAGCAGTATTTACTAACATTTTCTTTTTGGGTCTTCAGAGTGTATCGTTTCCTTTTTTTTGCACATATTACACTTAAATATATATTCTCTGTGTAAACCCTTACGTCTTTCAATGACAAAGGCAAGATCAGCAAATGTACAATTTGTATGATCGTGCCTGATATTTGAGATCACAGAAAATAAATATTTTAAATCCACTATTCTGCGACCTTCTAAAATTTTGTTTTATCATGATTCATGATCAAAAAGCTCGGATTCAATAGTCATATCAAACGTCGATTATGCAGTTGATGATGAGCTTGCATTTTCTACCATTGGTGCTGCAAATGCATCAACCGGTGGCGATAAACTTTGCCCTCTTGTAAAACAAATTACTATTGTGATTGTGTCCAGCAAAAGGCCAAAATTCGGTTTACTTTCCTGTTTAAAATATTACTAATTTATTCATATTTCAGATTAGGTACATAGGTAACTGTCTGAATGTTACAATGCCAGCTGGCAAATTCTATCACATTTGTTTGTTTGGTAGTCATGGTAACATTCACTTACATTGATATCCTTATTAAGATCTGTATCTTATTATCCAGACCTTAAAATATTGCCACCGTTGCCCTTTAAAAAAATACTGTTTAAATAATTGGCTACTCAAACAATGCTTCTATAGTATAAATAATGACTACACAAAAATGGGTAGTATTGTATATAATGCACGAAATAAGGCCCGATTCTTAAGCGGGTTTAAATTTTGAGGCCATGTCCGCTAATACTATAGACAAAATATCAAGTTTAATAAACACAAAAAAAAAACATTGATGGGCCTTATTTTATAATTTAGGCATTACTTTGTAATTTAAAGTAGAGTTAGGCCAAGAAAAAGCCAAAGCCCCGGGGCCAGATGGAATCTACCCCATACTACTACAAGAGGGCGCCAATGTACTAATACCGCACTTAGGTAGACTGTACAGAGCGTGCATAGCCTTCGGACACGTACCGCGTGTGTGGAGGATGGTAAAGGTAACGTACTTGCCTAAACCGGGCAAAGCAGATTACACAGAAGCCAAATCATACAGGCCGATAAGTCTGTCATCGTTTTTCCTCAAAACACTGGAGAAACTGGTAGACAGACACATAAGGGATGGTCCTCTTAAGAGGCATCCGCTGCACCAATTGCAGTGTGCGTATCAGCCGGGTAAATCGACTGAAACGGCACTACACCTGGTGACAACCAGAGCGGAACAGGCGATAGAGAACAAAGAACTATGTCTGGCCACTTTTATAGACGTGGAGGGGGCATTTGACCGCACCACGTATCAGGCAATCAATATTGCAGCATCTAAACACGGCATAGAACCAACAATCTGTAGATGGATTGGTACTATGCTAAATAGCCGACTAATAAAATCCTCCCTTATGGGAGATGAAATATTAGCTACGGCCACGAAGGGTTGTCCACAGGGTGGGGTTCTCTCACCAACTCTCTGGAGTCTGGTAGTTAACTCACTGTTGGAAGAACTAAACAAAGGCCCAATACATACGGTAGGGTACGCAGATGATTTAGTGATTCTTGTAAACGGGAAATTCCCGGGAACAGTATCGGAAATCATGAATAAAGCACTGAAGCAAGTGGAGAGATGGTGCAACTGTCATCAACTCTCCATAAACCCAGGCAAAACAGTGGTAATACCGTTTACCAGGAAAAAGACCCTTAATGGCATGAAGCAGCTGAAGCTTTATGGAAGGGTACTGGAAATGTCCAATGAAGTGAAATATCTAGGCGTTACACTAGATAAAGAGCTGAACTGGAGAAAGCATGTCGAACTAACAACCACCAAGGCACTTAGAGTGTTTGGAATGTGTAGATCGGCTTATGGCAAAACGTGGGGTCTAAACCCAAAGGTACTAAGATGGATCTATACCATGATGGTAAGACCAATCATCTTGTACGGATGCCTGGCATGGTGGCCAAGGACACTAAAGAGCACATGCAGGGATGCCCTTATGAAAATACAAAGAACGGCATGCATGGCTATTACTGGCGCGTTTAGAACGACGCCAACAGCGGCGATGGAGGTACTGCTAGACCTCTCGCCGCTACACCTAGTGATACAATCTGAGGCCCGGAAATCGCTACACAGGTTGACCCTAACAGGCCTCTGGAGCGATAGCAAGCCAAAGACCAAACACACAAACATGGAATGTGACAATTTCATGAAAAGGATTACGAACATGGGCTGCGATAAGATGCAACCCAAGTTTGTGTTCCATAAGAATTTTAACGTTAAAATTCCAACAAGGGCTGAGTGGACAGACAGTCTTGAAGCACCAATCTCTGATGAAAACGACATCATATGGTACACAGATGGGTCTAAGACAGAATCTGGTACGGGGGCAGGCATTTATGCAAATGACTTTAGTAGTAGTATAAGCATGGGCAATTACGCCACTGTCTTCCAAGCCGAGACATTCGCTATAATTGCCTGTGTGCATGAGAATATAGTTAGGCGAACCCAAGGGAAGAATATCTATATACTCAGCGACAGTCAGGCCGCTCTCAAAGCGCTCGAAGCTCCCAGAGTGGACTCTAGACTGGTATATAATGGCGTCCAAGCCCTGAACCAGCTTGGAAGGCAAAACAGAGTGCAACTGGTATGGATCCCAGGGCACGAGGGATTCATAGGCAATGAAAATGCAGATGAACTCGCCAGAGCCGGATCTGTAAGTAACCTTATAGGTCCGGAACCATTCGTGGGGCTCTCACAGGGAACCATCACAACGGCTATTAAAGACCATACCAAGACCAAACACCAGGAAGAATGGGATAGTCTGACGGGTCTAAAGCATGCAAAGCTCTTTATGCAAGGAATAGACTCCGGCTGGAGCAAAAAGCTTTGGAAACTTAGCAAAAGACAGCTCCAAATCATAACGGGGGTGTTTACTGGCCATTACGGGGTCAAAGGATTTCTGGCCAAGATGGGACACTCTGACAACACCGATTGTCGTATGTGTGGCGAAGAGGAAGAGACAGTAAGACACTTAATGTGTGAATGTCACGCCCTCGCCAGACAAAGAATGAAGGACTTTGGAGCAGGATACCTGGAACCAAAGGACTTTAAAACGCTACCCATGAGCTCCATCATCCGACACATGGATATGGTGGGAAAAGCTCTTGAGTAGTTGACGGATCTCTTCTAGGGGGTAACTGCACAAAAGATCCCTATGGGTCGAAGTGTATCCGCAAGGGCCCCCGAAAACAATAAGATAAGATAAGATAGGCCAAGAAAAATCTATAGCGATTTTGATAGAACACGCAGTGCAAGTATTATTTCAAACGTCGCTTCTATGAAATTATGACATATAAATAACACTTGCACTGCGTGTGCTATCAAAATTGCTGTAGACTTTTCTTGGTCTGACTCTAAAATATTCTTTATTACACCACAAACATAAAAACAAATTTAAAAAAAACCGGCGAAGTGCAAGTCGGACTCGCACACGAAGGGTTCCGTACCATTATTTATAAAAACGGTCACCCATCCAAGTACTGACCCCGCCCGACGTTGCTTAACTTCGGTCAAAAATCACGTTTGTTGTATGGGAGGCCCCACTAAAATTTTTATTTTATCCTGTTTTTAGTATTTGTTGTTATAGCGGCAACAGAAATAAATCATCTGTGAAAATTTCAACTGTCTAGCTATCACGGTTCGTGAGATACAGCCTGGTGACAGACGGACGGACGGACAGCGGAATCTTAGTAATAGGGTCCCGTGTTTTACCCTTTGGGTACGGAACCCTAAAACCGATTTACAATGTAGATAAAGGTAGCAACAGGCGGTCTTATCGCTGTTAGTTCTTATTCTTCGTTTGTTTAGCATTAGAGTGAAGGTGACGTGTCTTTTTTAAGCATGCAATCGTATAATTATTTAGCTTTTTTTGTAATAGTTATGTACTTAGTGGTTAATATTAGTATTTACTATTTTTTTTTTCAATAATGCTTAAAAACGAAGTATAGACATGACAACCAAATATTAACGCCATTGTAGGGCAGGATATACAGAACATAAATCATTAGTACTGTCACGCTCCGTGATTGTTGAGCCATTTAGGGTTCTAGCTAAATTGGACATTCCATAGAGCACGAGTAAGTATGGAACAACCAATTCAGCTAGGACCCTAAATTGCTCGACAATTACGAAGCGTGCCTGTAGGTACCTAAAAATTTTGTTAAACCATTTTAACCATGCAATAAAATATTTTTGATTTTGATTTCTAATTTGAAATATTAGAATCAAAAAGTTCATAATAGATTGTATATCATAACTACAAAAATGTGTTCCCTACTCTCAACCCAAAACCCCTTGTATCTTAGGATCTAGATATTTTCACACAAGACGGTTTATCGATAACTTCTTACATCACTAGATTATCGACATTAAATGTCGACTATTGCCCATCACTTTTCTGGCTGTGTACGTATTTAGAAACTTGACTCCGCCCCTAAAATTAGTGCGATAGGGACAACTGCAGCTGAGGCGAAAAATCCTGCGTAAAAATGACAAAAATCGAGGTTTCGTAGTCCTCTTTTTCCTCCCCCAAAACTTAACCAATCGTAACCAAATTTGGAAATCTAAATGATTATGAAATTATCTGTGTCGGACCGTTTTGCTTTTTTGGCTAATTGATATCAGTTTTGAATACCACGCCTCTCATTGCGGCATAGTCTATTAGGCCATTTTGGCCGTTTTTGAAGGGCTCTAGCGCCTTAAAAAACAAAAATATTAAAAAAAGCAAAACGGTCCGACACAGATATTGACAATATTAATCTGTGTTGAAAAAATCATTGCTCTAGCTTCAAAAACCACGGAGGAAAACGAGGACTACGTTTGTATGGAGGAATGACCACTCCTGTTGGCTCTTAAGCACGAGTGTGGGATTAAGCAGCGGTTACACAGGTAATTATGAAATGTCAATTAAAAAAAGATATTTAGGTACGTGTTTTTAGTTTTTACTCTCAACTGTACTTTAGATGGACAAGTATAACTCATCAAGACAACAGGGTATTGTCTGTATTTATACGAATATAATTATTTATTATAAATGCGAAAGTAGGTAACTCTGTTTGTCTGTCTGTGTATGATGTGTGATTTCACCTCTAAACCGATTTGGTATGGATAGTTTGAGGCCCGAGGAAGGGACTTGATGGTTTTTACCATCATCCTCAAACGAAGTCACGGGCAGAATTTATGCGCACTTTGATTAGACAGCAATGTTAGTCAGCTACAGAATACCAATATGAAAGGGGTAGTCCCCGCCCATTGTCTGTGTAACCATGCCCTTAAAAGCGTGTAATGCTACCTTAAATTTAGAGCCGGCTTAATTAAATAACTCTGCTGTTAAGTTGGCGTCTTTGTTTCAAAGCTGATGTAGTGTAGGGTAACATATGTATGTATGTAATGTGTCTATACATATGTGTGTAAGACACGAGCGTAGGACCTCATTATATAACCCTTTGAACCTTGTCGAAATGCACGAAAGTTGTTATTGGGCTGTAGCCGCACACGTCAGTTGACGTCTTTAGCGGTCAAAGTTTTGTGATGAACACACAAATAAATGCCCTTAGGGGCTGTCCATAAATTACGTCATCGATTTTTGTCAATTTTGGACCCCCCCCCCTAAAATCATCCAAAAATCATGCTTCGAATGACCCTGTTTCCTCCTACGTCGTGCTACCGTCATCCGATGTCCAGACCCCCCCCCCCCTAATTTGAAATGACGTAATTTATGAATAGCCCCTTACCAGGAACCCCGAACCTCCGGTTTCGTAGGCAGGGTCACTAAAGACTAGGCTAAGATGGCGTTACATTTGCGGTCATTTTCTCTAAATAGTTCTGATTATTAATTTTATTTCTAAGGCTACTTTTCCACTGAGGCGGAGATGAGCGGAAGTGAGAGTCCGTCCGTACGTCCGCACGTCTCCTGTCATCTCATCTCTACTCCGCTCCGTGGAAAGGCAGTCTAACTCGAAATTCAAAATATGTAAGTTTTATTTTGCGAAAAAAACTTCTTTTTCTTTCATTATTCACTTATTACATTTTCTGAAATATTTTTTCCCGCCCGCTTAAACCAAACAGACGGGTACTTTACAGGCTCCAAAGTCACTTGAACACCAAGAAAATTTCAAGTAGTTACAAGTTTTAAAATAGTTACATAGTTATGTAAGCCGCTGCGGTACCATGGGAAGTACGAGTATTAACGAGGCCGATAGTTTGGCAGTTTCCGAACGGGCTTTGTGAGAGCCTATTGGAACTTTAAAACAGGAGGCCTACTCTAACTTTTTTTCCTTTTGTGTACTTTTGAGAGTCCACGAATATTACAGAGAGCTTATTCGTATTCTCCTCGAGCAAGTAGGATCATAACCACATACATATTATAAACATACACACTAGAGATGCCCCGAATAGTGGTTTTGGCCGAATACCGAATATTCGGCCCCTCTCTCGGCCGAAGCGCCGAATATTCGGCATAACATTTGTACAATTCGAGTCACATTTATTATGAAAACTGTTCGCCAACAAAGCACAACGTTTGCTAAGGTGTAATTTTTGTTTCTCAGAATTAGTGAATGTAGTCAGAGTGAATAACATCGAACCCATGATAAAAATAAAGTTATTAGTAACCAACAAATGCTTGAAAAGCAGTCTTCGTATTTAACAGCTTTCCAAGAAAACATTTTAAAAATTAAATTTAGTGCCGTTAGTTATCGTGCGTTTCCCCCGCGCCATTAATATGTACAATATATCTACGGACAAGTATATACGAGCTAAATGTACGATAACTGAATGATATCAGTTATATGTCATTCTGATTCTGTGCTCGTGCACGACAAAGTACGCGACTTCGAGGATCAACGTAGAGTTGACCTCGACGCTAAACGCGACGAGCTCAAAACTCACCAGCCTGCTGCCATCCATAACAAGTACGTGGCTGGTGTCCTCACGTGCCCACAATCAGTACCGTCTTTACCATAAGGGCACACGGGGTCCGTGCCCAAAGCCCCCATCCTCAGGGGGCCCCGAAGGAAAAAATGTTAAATTAGCTTTCTTTTCTTTCCAAAATGGCCCTGAATTCTTATGTACCCGAGGGCCAGCATAGTTTAAGACGGCCCTGCCCACAATGTGCGCGGAAGTTCACCTCGAAGATTGGCTACGTCAGTCATCTTCGAGCGCACGAGCGAACTCACAAGTGGTCGCCATGACCGAAATCGGCCGGTAGTATCATCATCATTCTGATATCAATGTACGTCCGATTTGGCCTATGCTCTATACCAATTTAAAATAAAATTACACCCGTCGATATGTCAATGCATCTGACCCAATTGGCTTTCGACCTTTGTGAGGAATCCCGTCCACGGGGCAAATTGGAGTAATCACTGCACTGCATATCGTGAGTTATGCGTGACGTGGCTGTAACATTGTTACTGTTCAAATTGACTCGGTGATGAAGTTAACACGGTTCGTGGTACGTCAACAAATTTGAATACTATTAGGCCATATGAATGGGATCCAGCGTTGAGCCCAATTCAGACGTTTCAATAATTTTACATACAACGAATTCAGTTGATCGACCAAATAAGGTGGTGGTACTGGTGCTCGACGCGGTCCCAGTACATGTCATATTGAAACTTAAGTAATTTCCAATAGAGGTGACAGCAGGTTGTCATCTATTGGGCATTAGCATGTCGAGCACCTTAGGTACCGCAATGTAACAAAAATCGCATGCAAGTTCTTGATCTGTCTGTTCTTGTATGTAAATTTGGATGGAGACTACAGCAGAGTTGTTATTGCAGCGTTAAGACCGCGTAAAGCCAAACATTAGAAGGGGCAAAAGATGTGGCGCGTCGCGCGAAACTTGCGACGGATGAAAAAAGTCATCGCGCGGGATTTTTAAAGGAGATTGACAGTGACATCATTTGCGTCAATTCGTTGCAACAGCTGCGGTCTTAATCCGAATCTGAGATCTTGTGTGGATCCTACATAGCGGGTTTATTTACCTTACATAACTCGTCACCTACACGGTCACCGGGGTGTAATGAAAATGTTACCTGAAAAAAGAAATATAATATTTAGTACATGTCGCTGGATATTACAAGTTTTCTACATATTAAAATTACTGGTGGTCCGATTCGAATTTTAAGATACGTCAGTTAATATCTACGTTATGAAACGATATGGATTAGATATGTCAGCGTCAAATGTGACGTTTCTTCAACAACAAAAAGGTCACTTTTGACACTAACACATCTAATCCATAACGTTTCTAGATCTATTAATTGACGTATCTTAAAGTTCGAATCGGGCAGTCGGTCAGTAGAGACGGTGCAGTCCAGTGCAGTCCAGTCAAAGATCCTCAAGGGTGGATCAATTATTTCCTTTGTTATTTTGTCCCAACAGCCAGCAAGGCTAATATGGTCGCCTTTTTATCATCTGTCACCATGCCTGCCACGTTCTAACAAGTATGAAAGCGCGAAAGTGACGCATGCCATGACAGGTGATAAAAATGCGACCATGCTATCCGTGCAGGAGACCATAGTAGCGCGAGCGGCGAGTGTATTTACTGTATTCATATTCATTTACTCATGTAAGCATGTTTTTAGCTGTACTGATGTGATTACAGTATGTACAGTGGTTTATGGTATAAATATTAACATATGTAGTTACAATTAAATTCATAGCAACTCATATTAAATTTATGTTAAACGGGTTACTCCCGCATTACTAATTTAAATTCCTGTTTAAAATAAACGAAAGACGCAGATCTAAAATTACAAGGTGATTTTAATTCGATTTTCAATAGGCAAATAGTAGGGCTACAGAATTTCTTATTGCACCCATATAGACTCCTTTCAAGTTTTGGAACTCGCATTAAATGCATCTACCTTTGGATCAACATTAGAAAAAAAGGAAATTTTAATTGAGAACACTGTAGAGTTTGGATCAACCTAAGTTTTCCTACTAACTGCTAAGTTAAGTATGGCATTTCTATGGGTTTTGTATGGATGGATTGTTACTGCCAAGTACCAAGTGCATAGTTAGCGTGGTCGGAGTCTACCAGTGTTTGATACAGCATTGACCAATTAATTAAACTCATTGCTACCTAATAACTTCTTCCAATACCGTAAAATGGGGTGAGTAGGCGCAAAACTGACATTCAAATCTCGATAACATTTTATTTTTACATATGCAAACGTATATAATAAGTGTTCCGGACGTTTGTATTTTAGTTTTTATTTTATTTTGGGTAGTTCCATTTCATAACTTTGACGATAAACAGGAAATCCCACCTCACCCAGTAGTCCCTCGTATTTGGGGTGAGTTGGGTTTTCATACAAAGGTGATTTTGGAAGATTGTTGGATCGATTTTTTTTTATTATGAGTAATACTATAGCTCCATTTTAAATTGGAATACATTATTTTTGTAGCAGTAGCCTTAAAAATCCATCTCACCCCCCTTTCAACCCTTCTCTCCCCATTCATAACTCAACTCTCCCCGCGAAACCTACTCACCCCATTTTACGGTATTCAGTTAGTGTTGCTGTTTATACACGGTGGCTAAAAAATCATAAATCATAAATCATTTATTTTTCGTGATAAACTTAGTGTACATACAAAAGTAAAATTAAATGCTTAATACAAACATAATTACAAATTGTTTACCACGAAATGGGCTCGCCTCAGCATAATGCTGACCCGAGAGTCGGCGCTGGTCTTCCGGCGAGTCCATTTTGGTGGGCCACGAACGCAGCTGTACGGCACGGCCTCGTAGAACTGAACGCAACCACTTGCGGCGGCTGCCAGCGCCATCTGGCCTACGGGTGTGACAAATGACAGATAACCTAAAAGGCAATGCCGTACAGACAGGGTGCTAACAATAACAATTGAGTGGTCCATGCCATGGTCTAATAAAACATGGTCTTCTATTCCCAGAGGGACACGGGCCTACGTCACAATAACATTGCCACTTTATTTCAACATAACATGTTACATGGGTACATTATACCTATGGTTAATAAGTTAAAATATTTCTTTATAATTTTATAATTTTCATTTATATGTATTTTATCTTAAATTTTACAATAACACGTCATTTTTAATTATTCGTTAGCAATATCTTCCGATTCACGAAAGAAATTTCAGACGTTCGGGTAATTCTGTTTACATTACTGGCAACACAGGATAGCGCTGTCACATTTGACAATTCGGATCTAGATAACTTCATGCCCTGACCGTCATCCTTGTCGAACGCGTGTTAATTGTTATTTCCTTCTCGCTCAGTGTCAGCAGTAGCAGTGTTTTCCAAACTTTTTACGTCGTAAGCTTGGTAATTAATGTGTAACTGTGAATTAGTTTTTCAAACGTTTGTCTTGTATAGATAAATAAAGTTTAATTTAATACATTCGATTTGTTTTATTTTACTATGTTTCTACATGAATAACTTAAAATTAATGCCGTTAAAATAATTTTCACCGTTGGTTAAAATTCTGCCACATTTTAAAATTTGAGAACCTGTAAACAGCATGATGACGTAGGCCCGTGTCAGTTAGGTCATACGCGAATCTCGGAATAGAGTACCAGGCGGAGTATATTATTATACCATGGAGAATACTAGAACATTTCAAGCATAAAACACATGGAATAACTGTGAAAACATTACAAATATTAAGATACAAACAAACAACATAAATAAATAAGACTACATACGTGATTAACGTTTAAAAAGTTACCAAACACACTGTTTACTCTGTTTACTTTACCAAAGTGAGAAGTGAAGGAGTGATCAAGAAAATATCTTACCTTACATAAATGATAGATAAAACACACGCGCAATTGTGTTAACATACAGAGAAAAAGAAAGGATATGACAGCAAAACTATACATACAGACGCATTGGGTTACTTACAGTGAGGAAAGGACATAAAAACAGGTATTTGCTTTTATACAATTGCTTGCTATTTAGAACATACATATTACAATTTAATCTAAAAATATTCTATTTATAATTATAATTACCTTAATATAATTATTGTCGAGTAGTTATATTCGCCAATAATTACATTAAAAGCAACTAGTGTCATGCCTTAAAGTTTCCTGTTGCAGCTGGTGTTGTAGTGTGAATATTTTGAGTTTGGCTTTAAAACTTATAATACTTTCTAGGTTCCTGAGAGGGGGTGGAATGTTATTCCAGCAACGGGTGGCCATGTACTTGAAACTGCCACGGAAAGCAGCTGTAGCATGTCGAGGTGTTACCAACTGCACGCTGCAACAACGTGCGCCAAGTGATCTACGAGTGGACATCCATGACAACTTCTCAAAAAGATATGACGGAGATTTGTATTTTACAATGCCGAATAGAAGACCCGCTAGATGAAGCTTGCGACGGTGCAGCATTTTAACAACACTGTGTTTATTCAAAAATGGAGTCACATGGCCTCGTGGTGGGATATTGAAGCAGAACCGGGCGCAAGCATTTTGCACCCTCTGTATAAGTCGCTTTGTTTTTGATAGGAGACGTGGACCATACACTAAATCCATATAATTTAATTTGAAAATAACTGCATTCCCGTTGCCAGGGAGGTTTTGGGATTATACTGAGCAACTTTTACTATGGGACCAACCCCGAAATCGCGAAAAGACAATTTACCCTCCCATAGAAAATGGACCAGCCAAAATGTATCAAACAGCCAAATTTTTTTTCCGCTATGGCGAAAAAAGAAAACATTTCAATATTCTTATTCTTCACCAAAAATTTTAAGGACTGTAGTAGGGAAATAGGGTAAGATGCCAGTAACTGGCGATTTCGGGGTTGGACCCATAGTAAAAGTTGCTCAGTATAATCCCAAAACCTCCCTGGCAACGGGAATGCAGTTATTTTTTAGCCACCCTGGATATCACTATTACTGAAACTTCGTCCCATAAAAGTCTCCAACCCAATGTTTTATCGAGTGAACGAACAATGTAAATCGACATACGAGCAGTACTCCAATATCGACGGGAACATAAATCCCACTTTTATCCGCTACACCTGAACGAAGTGGCCAGAAAAATGCGACATAGCTTGGGAATTTTACGCCCTATAATATTGCATAGACTGTTGATATTGTGAGTTGTTCTGATTTTAAAATCTGGTACAATTCCACAAAAATCCACACCACAGAAGGTCTATAGTCTATCTATACTATAGACATGATACAAAATACAGTAAGTTTGCCACTTAGCATATTTGCCTCACAACTGTGGATTTTCAAATAAATTAGAAACTTTTCAGTTAGTAACAATAATATACTTACAAACCAATTTCTAGTAAACCAATATTGTCAGTAAAAGTAGAATAGAAACCTAGATACATCTCTTTTTGGGGTTTAAAACAAGCATAAGAAAAATTCAGTATGTCTCTCTGCCTATCGCGACTACTTTGAAATAGTCACATCAATAATAGTCAGTCAAACCTATCTTGTTCTGTCAATCAAAAGAAAAATGTGGTAACTCTTGGGATGCATGCAGAGTTACTGCGTTTTAACTTTGAGTAGCAGTGCAAGATACGAGATTTTTTCAAAGTAGTAACGCTATGCTCCTTTGACAAGTGGCTATTGCCATACTACATCTACGACTTATTTCTTTTACGCGTATCAAACTACCCCACAAAGCTTCAAAATTACACCCTCTACTATAGTCTGTATCTTTAGGTTACACACACACACACACACACACACACACACACACACACACACACACACACACACACACACACACACACACACACACACACACACACACACACACACACAAGTGGCCTATAGTTAGATATTTAGTACTTTTCTGTTACTCATAATACATATACTAAATTTATGGTTCCTGTTAGGTTAACTTATGTATTGTTAATTTTAATTTTAATTTGAATATTTTAATTTTAGTTATATTTTTGTTTCTTTTAACTGATTGTTTTGTTTTGTTACTTAGCAAACCAGTAAGGAAGAGCGGTGTCTCTTGACACAGGTATCTTGTATACTTAAAAAGAGACACCAACCTGCACATTGTTAAGCTATTAAGTTACTGAATAAATCATTTTTATTTTATTTTTATTTTTTTAGGTATTTAAATAAAAGTAAACAAACAATTTGCACATTTTCGGGTAGTTATAACATTTATTGGTTAATCGACCAATTACAAAACCGCCTGGATCAGTCACTGAACGACCTGACTTTAACCTACTTTACCTGATCGTGCAATGTTTTCATCTAACCGCAACTGGCTTAAGGAGCCATTTGAGGGTGGATTTTGTTTACTTTTATTTAAATACCTAAAGATACAGACTATAGACTGAAATACAACCTTTGTTAAGACTTGTCCCATTTAGTTTAGTTTCCAATATATCTCAAAACTTGTCTCGCAACAGCAAACTCATTATGGGCTGTCTTGCGGCCGCAGGCGAACTTGGTTAACCCTTCTAAGTTTTGCACCCTTAAGGTCCCTTTACATTTGAAGGTTAAACAAATAGGTACTAGCTTCTGCCTGCGACTTCGTCTGCCTGGAATGATGATGATGATTGATACCCTCCTTTCCCGGGCCTCTGACTAATCGGTTCAGCGGCTTAAGCGTAAAGCCGTTACAGACAGACATAGAGAATAACTTTAATTGGATTTATAATATTAGTAGAGATAACAGACAATGCAAAAAAACAACATTCAATCAATTGCCAATAAAAGTCCAATTCTTTTATTTTGATCAATTTTTCATAAAAATAAAATTTTGTGATCAGGATTCTATAAAATATACATCCCATGCCAAATTTTATATAAGCAACTTTCTATTAGTGAAACTTAGTTCTTCTTTTAAGTGAGGAACACATCCGTATCAAATATTTAAGTCGTATTAAAATACATTCTGACTACTGTTACAGGGTGAAACAACTTATCCTTAACGCTGCTATGGTTACGGTCGCATGGGTCACTCTTAAAACCCTTGGTTTTTCGGTTGAAAACAACCAAGCTTACATTTTCACGGCAGTTATAAGCTCTTTCCACAATAGGTCATCTACTTAGCATATTAGTAGAACGTAGTGTAACATTTCTTATAACAAAATTATGCTATTATTGTCGCCTGGCTGACGGAACAGAAATAAAAAAAGTTGATCCACCCTACAGCGTTATTTATTCAATGTTCTGCTAAACAGTGACACATCATTTGCACAAATAAAACAAAAGACGCCGTCGACATTGAGTCGAAATTGCGAATTCCTCAACAAGCATTCCACTTCTCACTTCCCATTTTATTTCGGAGCTGACATCATTGCCTGTTTAACCCTAAATTGCCACTTCAATTAAAGGATAAGACAATTCTTCAAAAACAAAGCATCAAGTCTGTTGTTTGAATCATTCAAATTCCAGTCTTATTTCGGGTCAATTGCGTCGAATTTCTAATGGTCCGATGCTGTTTTGCTTGATTGTAACACAGTAGTGGCCTGAATTCCTAGACGATGAATATGTGATGGATATTCCTGGATACGTTACTGATGTGAAACTGTTTTGTAACAGATTTGTATGGAATGGCGATGAGATTTGCCTGTATCTTGCCTGTATACAGGCAACTGTCGTGGTATGTTGTGAGAAATGCTATCAAAGGAACATGGATGCCTTTCAAAGTTACATTTCGACATCAAAAAAATGATGTAATTTTGTTAACATTCGCCCGGGCATCTCGCTCGCGCCAATGTACGGATAAGAACGAGTGAAATGTACAAGCGAATAATAATTAAATGACATCATTAAGATATGTTTTTGATGTCAAAATGTACGTACGAATTGGCCTCGAGGACATTGGTATAGCTGCCAATATCATGTTAGCCTATTTCATGGATAGCAAATAAGTATACTTTACGGGAACTCTGAAGAATGAGTTATTTTTGAAGTTAAAACTTGTTTAGCGGCGCTGTGCACTTTTTGTAATGGGGAAAAAATGTTAAACTCGTAACAGGTGTCACGTGACCGTAAGACGTAAGACGTGACGTCACGTGTGACGGACACTGTTACAATTAGTTTTTTTTTATTGATTTAAGTGCCATCTAGTATAACTCTAGTACTCACAGTGATGTGCTTAGGGGTTTCAGTAATGCACGAAACGAAGTAAGACGAAATAACGCTAGATGGCGTTACCTCAATTATACATAGTGCTGCAGACATTAATTGAGTTTTCGTTGTTTTTTTAAAGAGTGGATTCTTATCGTTCTCATTCGTCACGAGGCCGCTTGTCTGTACCTACGTAGTTTTCATTTTCTTGTCTAGATCTAGATATTAGTATTATTTGATGAATATTAATAACTCTTTGGTTTGCAATCGGAGCCATGCAATTTATTGCTCTCGTATAAATTCTTCACAATGTCATTGTTGTCTATTACCAAAGAGAATTTCAAATTTTCTTTGCTATTACGAACATAAAATAAAATTACGTGTAAGATAATGAATCAAGCTTCATAAAACCCCCGCTAGATGGCGTGCAACTCAGGAAACAATAAAATTCCGTCGAGATAATTTAATGAACACCAGAGTACATATTCCTTGCGTTCTCTGTTTTATGTATGTCAGTGATTACTTATACAATAAAGTACATTCAGATCTCGTGTATAACGGTAAAACAAGTACAGTCAATCACAAAAGCATTGTTGATTTGTCTTGTCGTATTCTGTTTCAAAAAAACATGAGTGGCTCGTTTTAATATGTATATTTAATACATATGAGTCTTACGGAAGTTTAATTATTAAAATTGCTATTCTTTTGTTTGTTATGTGTTAATTCACAATAATATTTGTGCAAACTTTTAAATCCGTCATAGTTTAGGAGAATAAAACTGTTTTACAGTTAATTTGGTGCTGTGACCCCTCAGGGGGTAATAGTAGATGGTTGAAGTTTTTCATAGGTGTACCTATTATATCCTTTGGGGACTATTTTTAGTTTTTCGTGCTAAACTTTGTTCACGGAACACTTATGGGATCACTTCGGTCTTGTTTTAAATTGAATCAAGCATAGTATATTAATATTATTCTATCAAATCGCTGCTTGATTGGAACCCCACATAAAACAGGTAATTTATTCGTTTCGCATTAAAAACGATACCCTTAATTTGTGGTCCTACACGCAGTTTTTTATCACTGTGCTTAGAAACTATAATTATGTGGTTTTTAATAGCTTCACATTAATCTCGTCACGCTCAGCGCAGCGCCTACTTTCAAACGTAACATTTAACGCTCTCCGTGAATCATTAAAAATAAGACTTAATTGCATATGTGATAAAGTTCAATTGATTGATTTGATAGTATAAGATCAAGACACATTTAAATCGACAACGTGAATATACACGGTGGCTAAAAAATAAGTGCATTCCTGTTGCCAGGGAGGTTTTGGGATTATACTGAGCAACTTTTACTGTGGGACCAACCCCGAAATCGCCAGTTACTGGCGAATTCCCTACTACAGTCCTTAAAATTTTTGGTGAAGAATAAGAATATTTAAATGTTTTCTTTCTCCGACAGTAACAGTTGGCATCAATAATAGCGGATGAAACAGCGCGCCAAAAGTATCTGCCTGCGTGAAATTATCTTCCAAATAGATTCTACAATTAGCTCTAAAGTATCTACTTCTTCCCTCTTCTTCCTCGCGTTATTCCGGCATTTTTGCCACGGCTCATGGGACTTGGGAGCCTAGGGTCCGCTTGACAACTAATCCATAGAATCCTAAAGAAACTCTAAAGTATCTACTTATTACATTTAAATTATTCTACATATACATCTCTTTTTGGTAAGCGGTTAGAGAATGGTAGATACTTTTAACGCGTAGTCTGATCCGTTACTTTTGATGTTGAATGTACCGACAACACGGAAACAGAACGTTACCTAAACCACGACCCATAACGTAACGTTAAATTAAACGTTATTGCGGGTCAACGACCCCAGATAATGAACATAGGCATTAAGCCCTTATCACTGGATAAGGGCCGATTTATGCTAGGTAGGGGGTAAACATTTTTTCTCAAAAATGGACGGCAAAGTCGACTTTGCCGTTTAAAAAATAGGTTGCGAAGCGCGTAGTTTATGGTCAGTCAAAAATTAAAAAGTTAAAAACATTGCAGTCTCGATTTTGGGACTGCAATGTTGCATACAAATTCCATTATTTGTCGAGTTCCAAACTTTTTAAAAGTTGAAATGGCCATATCAAATGAAGGCACAGGCCCATTAAACAGCCAAACAGATGATTAGTACCGCGACTATTTAGCTGTCTCAAATAGGTTGGCGTATTTTCGGCAGAAAAATACACTTCTATTTTTTTTATTAAAAAAATAAAAAGGCGGCAAAGCTAATTTTTTCAATTATTTCTATGATATTTATATTTCTTGCACCATTTTTGAGAAAAGCACTATATATGACTCGGCTGGAAGGCTACTTGCTGGCTTCGGATTCAATTAAACGGACTCCCAAGGTCGTCCGTTTAAAACGAATCCTCAGCCTGCAAGTAGCTACTTCCGAGCCTCGACAATAATGTACTATTAACTGACTTCAGGAGGAGGAGGTTGTCAATTCGAGCTTATTTTATTTCTGTATGTTTATTACAATTATTACCTATTTTTATCGTTATTGAAGTCGGTTTTCTCCTTTTTTAGGGTTCCGTATCCAAAGGGTAAAACGGGACCCTATTACTAAGACTCCGCTGTCCGTCCGTCCGTCCGTCCGTCCGTCTGTCTGTCACCACGTCACCAGGCTGTATCTCACGAACCGTGATAGCTAGACAGTTGAAATTTTCACAGATGATGTATTTCTGTTGCCGCTATAACAACAAATACTAAAAAGTACTGAACCCTCGGCGGGCCAGTCCGACTCGCACTTGTCCGGTTTTTTTTAAGAAATTTTTTGGAAAATGCAACTTTGTATTTTACCTACATTGATATTTACTAATTAAGTTTTCACAATTTCTTAAACTTTTCATATTGTTATGATACGAACATCACACGACTAGCAGTGCATCTCGCATGAACCAATAAGTGCGAGCGAGATGCCTAATGTCAACTCGCAATGCGTTTGGCGCGCACCAAAAACCACGACCCATACCGTTACTTTAAACGTTATTGAGGGTCAACGGCCCCAGATAATGATTATAGGCATTAAGCCGCGCAGTGATAAGGACCGATTTATGTGTACAAGTACAGTCGCCATCAGATATATCGGAGCGGCCAAGGTGTTCACAATATCTGAACACGCGCTCTAACGCCCTGACAATAGAGGCGTGTTCCGATATTTGTGAGCACCTTGGCCGCTCCGATATATCTGATGGCGACTGTACAAACAAACATTGAAGCGAGGTAAGGGGTAAACATTTTGTAACACGCTGCTTTGTATTAATGCAACCGCTGTAGAGGTGAAACGTAATAAAAAAAACCGGACAAGAGCGAGTCGGACTCGCCCACCGAGGGTTCCGTACTTTTTAGTATTTGTTGTTATAGCGGCAACAGAAATACATCATCTGTGAAAATTCAACTGTCTATCTATCACGGTTCATGAGATACAGCCTGGTGATAGACAGACGGACAGCGGAGTCTTAGTAATAGGGTCCCGTTTTTACCCTTTGGGTACGGAACCCTAAAAATTTACAGGTACAGTCAAGTTCATAAACATGTATACATTCTTTCACCTTATTGCAATGGATTAAGGTAAAGAAATGTTTACATATTTCGTCGGTTGAGAATACGTTTGTGCCATATCCATTTTTGGCAAAATCGTTTTTTAATGATTCCTAAAATAAGAAAAATTTAGCTATAATTGTCAGTAATCGGTTTTTGAAAGAAACTATTTTTGAAAAATGTTGTGCCTTATCCGCATTTTGCTACAGGATAATTCACTCTTTTTAAGAGAAAATTATCACAAAAGTGTGACATATCCAAAATGTTTGTGTCATATGACTCATATGATACATTGTACGTTTAACATTTACTCATCAAAAACGGATATGGCAATGTTATAAATGCTTTTATTTTATGATATTTACAATATTTGTATGGTACTACAAATAGTAAACATATGTGCCTAAATGATAAATAAGTTCAATATTTCCTAAATGTAAAACTCTTCGAAAAATATTTTTTTTGCTTTTTTTCGCTCTCCTGTAAACCAATGTAAGTGGCGTATGGCACAAACGTATTCTCACTCGACGATTTATGAACTCGACTGTACAACGGCAGCAACAACGACACAGCAACAGTAATGCAGCTGCTGTTGACATCCGAACGTCACCTTTTACAAAATTAAATTCTATTCCACGTATATAAGGTTCAAAATGCATTGATAAAACGAAATACGGTCAGTAAGACAAAAGTTTAGTAGGTAATGATATGAAGACGAATGAATGATAAACAGGCTAATAAATCAATCAGTATTAAATTACGCTAATGGCTCTGAGGAAATTATGAATGATCGAACAGGAAAACAGTTAGAATGAGGCTGGTTATGCTTTACAAAATTTAACCTTTAAGCGCCACTTGCACCATCCCACTAACCGGGGTTAACCGGTTAAACCATTAACCCAGTGTCAAATTGTACTGGTAACCATGGTTACTCCAGGTTAAACCGGTTAACCCCGGGTTAGTGAATGGTGCAAGTGGCCCTAAGTCTAAGGAGAGACTGCCTCCTTGTGTGTGTTCTACCGTTTACAATGGTTAGGCCCCTATCGCAAACCACGTTCGACATGTTGCCTCTCCGTCGCACTGGTAAATTCGTACGTAAGTGTGACAGGGAAGCAACACGTCGAATGTGGTTCGCGGTAGGCCCTCTGTGCTCTGAAGAATTATTTGACATGGTGCCAACGGCCACTTTTTATTAGGGTTCCGTACCCAAAGGGTAAAAACGGGACCCTATTACTAAAACTCCACTGTCCGTTTGTCCGTCTGTCTGTCACCAGGCTGTATCTCATGAACCGTGATACTTAGACAGTTGAAATTTTCACAGATGATGTTATTATTGTTGCCGCTATAACAACAAATACTAAAAAGTACGGAACCCTTGGTGGGCGAGTCCGACGTGTCCGGTTTTTATTATATCACCGCACCGCTCGCCGTCGGCAGGGTGTTCAAACTCACCTACTAGAACCTAAAATGGTCGCGCATTGTGAAGTTTAAGAAAAAAATCCTCTTGCATTGCTCTGGCTGTGGAATGAGCTCCCGGCCGAAGTCGATAGAGTTTGTGATACTGAGTACCTAACATAAAAATTACCAATTCCAAAAAAAGTGTATGTAAGCAGGCCCCCCAGACCTAGACATCTTTCTCAGTAACTGGCCAGAGCAGGCGCTATGGCGGGAGTCGTGGAAGACAAGGGGAGAGGCCTTTGCCCAGCAGTGGAACACCTTAATAGACTAGCAAAAAAAAAGTAGTTATAACTTTATAAAATGCCTCTGGTACACGTGAGATGAGCTTTTCGACAAGGTCGTATCTAAAAGAGATGAAAACCATTTATCAAATTGGTAGATACAGAATCGGCCCCAACATTCTTGTAAATGGATCGGTATTTGTCTTGGAAATGAGAATGGGAGGAAGAAAAACGGACTAATAATGTCGCGCTTAAGTAAGTGATTACTGGTGATTCCTTTTCGTATTGTCTTTAGGTTTATGAGTATAAATGGACAGTGAGGCATTATTTTTCAAATTCATAGTCATACTTAACATTTATTCTGTAAATACTCGATACTGAAATTCTATAATAATTTAAATTGTATTTTTCTTTTTTTATTTACTCGTAATGCATGTTAATTTTATTATAAGATGTAGGTAATGTTTTGAAAAGATGTGTCCCGCCGAGTTTGTTGCCGGTCCCATATTGGGATCTCCTCCAATTGAGGGGGGATTTAAATCTTCTCGAGGCAGAGGTGTAGGTGTAGCTTTTTTTGACGTTCATAAGCGCATTATAATTATGCCTACTTGAATAATAAACTATCTTTATCTTTACCTGACCAGTAATATATGATCATTGTCAAGAGGGCGCTGTTATTCTCATGCATAGGGTGACAGTTAGTTCCAGTGAAATCCCGCAACATGGCGCGGGATATTCCTGGTCAGGCTTTAAACAAGTCTTAGAAATATTACAACAATACGCGTTCTTAGTTCAGAATGTTAATAATGAAAATGATTTTATTTTGTAAAACAATGAGAGCTCTCTGAAAAGGACTTAAGTCTCTACAAAAGACTCTGGTCTCTAACAAGTTGAAAAGAACTCTAGTTTCGACTTAATTATATGAGTCCGGAAAACACAGTCGAGTTTTAAAGCAGATGACTCAAAGTACTTGTCTTAACCAAAACTATGTAGGTACTAAATATCATCACGTAACAAGTAACTATTGATAGACTTTATCTCGTAGCAATAAGAATCAAAAATGCTTAAAAACGTGGTAAATGTCAACGATAATACTCCAATAATGCCCACCCACGATAGAATCCGTACGGTAGCGTGTAGGAGCCAATCGCCTTATCAGGGACATGACGTAATACTGCATGGACGTGATGGTTGTTCTTTATCGTCAAACATGTTGCTGTATCTCTCTCACACTTACGTACTTTTGAGGAACGGTTACGGTGACAGACGAGAAAAGCGCGACCATTTGAAACCCGCTGATGGTAAACAAAATCATTTAAGGTTTAAAAGGATTTTAGAAGGACATTAGATCCATTTCCATTATAGTCTGCTTTGTCCTCTTTAGATCTTAGTCCTATTTAGATAAGCCTTTGTCAGACAACTAAGTTCAGATTTCCATTACTGCCACAAGTTTAGTTTGTTTTTCACTAAAATTAACGTGTTTGGGAGCCTATAAATTAAATGTTTTAAATATTCTATACCAATGGCTACGAAAAATTTTATACCATGCAAAGTTGAAATTTATAATTGTTGTTAATGACTTAAGAAAAGGTTCTCAACTCGTCAGGATTTTTATAAATAGGTACGTGGTTTCCAAATTCTTGAAGACGGCTGGACTGATTTGAAAAGTTATTTTCTCCCTTTCAATTTGTTGTTAATTCCAGTGATACCTATAAATAAAACGATTGGCGAGTTTCAGGAAAAAATCATAAAAACTTGAGGAAACATTAATTTAGATAACGAAAACTTTTGATTCGTATACAAAAATATACGGGGGATATAAATGTGTGATTTTCGCAATTTTGGAAAACATCCAACAGCACATCCGTTGCACTAACTTACATAGCAACTACTGATATAAACATAAGCACGTCATCATGAATAGTAACTAAGAGTTCTTAGCATTGACTTAATTTCCAAGTTCCGACCCAATAAAAAGGGAAATATTCAATGATAACTCGACTGCTAGCACGCAAACGGATTATACTAAAAGCTGACCATTGGAAGACCTTATGTGTGTACAATAAGGTTCAGAATTTGACAGTTTTTGACTACGATACATGCATAAATTGCTATTAATAATGACTGCCGCTGCAGTACTGTACGCGGTCTAGTAGAATAAGTACGACCTCGGAATACCCATCAGGGTTACAGCGCGATAAAGCAGCTATACCTAATCATCATATTTTGTCCTTGCATATATCTTGTTTACTCGGAACTCCACATTTTGAACAAGCAAATGGCCGAAATCTAGTCGCACGGCTCTCTCGGCTTGGGGTCGTACAGCTGCCTAAATAAGTCAATGTAAGAAAATGAGGAAATCCATGCATAGGAGAACTAAGGTTGTCACATTAAGGACCTCAGTTGCCAAATTTATTTAATCTGCAAGCGGTAGACGGACATGCTCGTAGCTGCCTGGGCAGGAAAATTACTAATGTACGTATATACCAAGGATAGTTCCTCAGTACCATAAATTCGCGGAAACCTTAGAATGATATGGCAGCAAGTTTGTATGGACGACTGGACCATTCATTAAAGGGGTTACAATATACTAGAAACGAACTGTCAGCCCAACAACAATTGTTTACGAACACATCAGGATTATGCGCATGATCATTCAAATCCCGTTCCGGTCTGTTGCTGCGTAATTCGCGCATGCGTGCGAGTTGTTTCACCGTTGTGATGGTTTCCATTATCATTATGTCTACAGAATCCAAGGGCCCTTGTGGAACAAAATAACAGTATACCATCATTTTATGATCTTCATCGAGTTCCACTACAAAGGTTTTACACGCTTTCCGAAAGTAAAGTTACTATAATAAATACCCAAATTGTTACAAGTGCACCAATTATTTTTCAAGTCCTTTTGATTTCTCCAAACTCCCATCATCAATCGGTGATCTGATTTATAACAATGGAACCGATGCCGAATTTAATTTAAAAACCATTAAAAACGGAAGATACAAATAAAAATAAAGAAATAAACCCGTTGAAAACAGAATCCTTTCTTCGAAATTTTGAAATAGGTAAGTTAAAAAGGACAGTGTAAAGAAGGAAAATTGAAAGTTGAAGATGCAAGATAATGATGAAAGTGCGGTGTGGATAGCTACTTGTAAATCATGTAATGATGGGTGTTATAGACTTAGATTTTATTACTGTCATTATCTAGTAGAAAGGTAGAAAGTAAATGAACATGTATAGAGATAATTCTGTACTTATAATACAAAATTTTAGAAAACGACAACTGAAAATGTACATAATATTTAATTTTGTCCGATGAGAACCTCTAGTGTAAATGTCATTCCATAGCGTGACGAGCGTTCGCGTTTGCGTTACGTCTATTTTTGTATGGGATTTTGAACAGCGCGCCAAGCGGGACGTTTTGGAAACTCAAAATCCCATACAAAAGGACACGTAACGCAAACGCGTACGTCACGTCACGCTATCGAATGAAATTTACACCAGAGAGAAGTGATGATCGTCAATTGCTTTTAATCCAATATTTAATGGCCCGATAATTACGCGCTAAATGCGGAAACTGGTGTCCATAACGATATTTAAGGCATATTTGCATAATATTTGCCAAAATAGTTCCAATAAAATGCCAGCCCACGAAAATTACCAACTATTTGACATAATATACCTAATATACCTATATTATATCGGTATATGATATTGACATCACGGCGAGTCAACAAGGCTTAAACACACAAGTGCATTATTGATCCGATGATAGCACACGGCCTGATTCGAGCTTTAAGATACGTCAAAAATTTGCTAAAGCTACGATATGTCAGTGTCAAAAGTGACGTTTCTTCCAACAAAACCGTCACTATGATTCATGTCGTGTTTTTAGCAAATTTTTGATGTATCTTAAAGTTAGAATCAGGCCGACAGTCCGTGATAACCGCACGCCCATTTATGTGAAATTCCAACAGAAATTCTGATAGAAAAGTCCTTAAACGTATATTACATGAAGCATAAGGACCCTTGTGTAATGAAAAGCTACATATGAACACAAAATCTTCCACGTGTGTGCAAAATCCTAATACACTAGCGAATAGGCCAAGTTTAAGGTTCAGATCTGCTGATAACTAAAATAAGGGCTTAGCGCATTGAGAAATGCAAATACTCCTCATCTGAGTTGAATCAGTTAGAAGGTCGAACCACACCTACCTTAGGGATGGCCAGAGGGCGCCATAAGCCTTCAGTAAGAAATGCATATACTTGGAAAATATCGGCCTATGCCGCCGTAACCCCGGTAGCTTAATGGCTCAGGAACCTGCCGCGATAGCAGAGGATTGATTGATTCTAGCCTGGGGCACTGGAGGCCTTGGTCAATTTTTTCTTAGTATATGACATTTATTTCAGTTTATTTATATAGTAGTGTTTCTACTTGAAATAAAAACAAATATTTTAATTTGTTTTAATACTTCTAGTAGTATTGAGAAAGGCAGTCTGGGATAAAACCATCCACAGAACCTCGAATTCTTGGCACGAGTCCTGCGGTAAACTTAACTAATAGTAATAACACTGCATCGGACTCTGCATAATAGTGCAAGATATACTCTACAGTCTAGATGTAACATAAATCATTTTCCATTATTACTTGTTTTTTTTTTTCATTCATTTAGTCGTATTACCCTATTGACCACTAAATATTATGAATACGAAAGTTAACTCTGTCTGTCTGTCTGTGGTGAAAATGCTATTAATTTTGGATGTTTCACAGATTTTGATGTCTCCTATATAAGGGATCTTTATTTTTTTTGGCGATTTCGAGGTTGGTCTCATAGTAAAAGTATTTCAGCATAACCTACCTTACCTACCACACATATTCATGGCATTAGCAAGTCTAGTAGAAGGTTTATCTCATATATGGAAATGCCAACATCATTTCATTAATCCTTCGATTTCCTTAAACCTGCTATCTTTTATGCATAGGTACTACCCATTTACACATATGTTCAACTTGAAATCTATACGCATAAATACTACTACTATATCAGTATATTTATAACAGAGGTCAGGAAGTTCCTTTAAAGGCAGACCATATCACTGAACAAACTTGACCACGTGGGTGGAGTTAAATTACAATTAGATTAACATTTGCCAACCAATTACCATCTTTATACCTTAATACTAAGGATCACCGTTTGTGTTCATTTACCGCTACATTATAGGAATGAGATTTGATTACAGCTCTTATACCAAAGACATAAAGGTTGTAGAGGATTTTCGTGACTGCATTATACGTGGTTTTCTAAGCCGGTTTCACACGTGGTGTAAAATTTGCTTTTTTATTGTACACTAGTTTGTTTAGTTAGGCCTGTGTTCGTTCGTTGTGGGTCTACTGACCAACTTATCAGTTATTAGAATCAGCTTTTTTATACCTCCTCGGTGGCAACCAAGCATAATAATATGGTATACCGTGAGTTATGAATGTCGACATAATTTTTTCTCCGTCTCTTATAAATTTAAAGCAATAGAGATAGAGATGGACAGTTTTCGAGAGTATTTTTTGAGATTTCTTAGACATACCTACCTATGTATATTTTTTATATCTGGAAAATCGATAAAATGTCTTGCTCCTACCTTATTTGATACCTCCTACCTTTGATTATTTTTGTATTATTTCGGCATAAAAAGCTATGTTATTTGACTCGGCTAAAACAGAAATGCTGCTCTCTCAATATTAAAGACCTCGCAGGCTCGTCCACATAAAACTAATATATGTACGTAGAACTTCCCTACTTACTTAGCAAGTAGTATTTACAGCAGATATTTTTTATCTCTTTCACGCATATGCAACACATTATCTGTTAGACAGAAGCAACACATGAATATTAAGGAAGTCCACTCATCGAACAGGGCTAATATAAAACAAATGAACAACTGCAAGAGTAATTTTAGCAATGTTCTATATCGCTTTAACTGTAGCTACTAATTCCAACTTTATCACAACAGAGTAAGGATGAAATTCTACTAACAAGAAATTCACAACACACGTTTATGGCCGTCTAGCATTTATAGCCGAATCGAGCCCCTTGAAATTTAATTTTAGCAATGTCGCAACTCACTAAAACAGTTCCTGCAAATTGCAACTTTATTAGAACGGGGCAAGATTGTATTTTAAGTAACACAAACGAGTGAAACACGTGTTTGCGTTATTACAGCCATAGTGTTGATGATTTTTAGATCTCGCTTTGGCTCGGTCAAGGACCGGAGATAAGTGGTCGCCATTATTATAGGTACCTACAATGAAACTTGCGTGTTTTGGCATACTATAATTTATTTGTACCTAATGTAGCTGCGTGTAGGTACAGTCGCCATCAGATATATAGGAGCGGCCAAGGTGTTCACAATATCTGAACACGCGCTCTAACGCCCTGACAATAGAGGCGTGTTCCGATATTTGTGAGCACCTTGGCCGCTCCGATATATCTGATGGCGACTGTACCTACCTACTCGTAACAGTTATTTGTTATTTTAAAGGGGCAAAGTTGTTGTTTAACCGCTCGTGCTAATATTGATACCCGAGCAAGCGAAAGATTTCAAAATTGAACCACGAGAGTAGTGAGTGGTTCGAAAAATGGAATCTTGAGCGTTGCGAGGGTTTCAAAGCACGAGGGTTAAACAAAATTTGCCCCCGAGTGAAACACAAAATTTTTCATCACACCAACCCGAAGCAAAATGTTATTAAATATTTATCATCCAAAATCATCATTTAAAAGTCAATTCTACCAGCAAACATAAGAAAACAACTCAAAATTTGCATTTGATTACTTTGCCTCACATGTGAATTACCTATCAGTTTTTGAAGTGCAAAGTAAGCCTTTCCGAGCTGGTGTGGTGAAAAATATATTTTTCTTGTAATTCCTTTTTTATTCACTACTGAGTTATATACTGACTTGAGGCTAATTCGAACATAGGTATGTTCCGTTACTAAAAAGATGTTATTTTATTATCATTCGCGCGTGCTATTCACTCGTACTTGTTGTATTTTGTACCTACTAGCAAAATGGATTGGCGCGATAACAAAAATACATCAGTTGGATATCGGAAATAAGTTCGAATTGTCCTCACTGTTAAAAAAAAACACTATCTTACTGTTAGCAAAACACGCATACATTTTTGACTACCTGTCTGGCCTAGTGGGCAGTGACCCTGCCTATGAAGCCGATGGTCACGGGTTCAAATCCCGGTAAGGACATTTTATTTGTGTAATGAGCATGGATATTTTGTTCCTAAGTCATGGGTGTTTTCTATATATTTAAGGATTTATTTATTATATATATCGATGTTTAAATATGTATAGTATACTGTGGGGCTTAGTCAATTTGTGTAATCATGTCCTATTTAATATTTTTGTACTTACCTCTACTAACGTACTTACTCAAATTGGACATACTTATCTAGGCACTAACAACCTGCTAAATGCCTTGGCACTTGCCTTATCCTACAGGTCGATTCGAATTTACAAAAAAGATGTCAATTTGATGTCATTTTGATGCGCTCGTGCAACTCACTCGTACTTATTGTGAAGCCACTGAGATACTTACCATAAAAATTATTTATAAAGCAACAACACGCTAAGTATATATGAATCAGTTTAAACCACTCTACTTAACCTTCAAATCGCAACAACTCACTTATCATATAATCACCTTTTTATACCACAATTAAATGTAAATAAATCCATAATTAGATCCACACTTCGATTCCGCATCAAACTGACATATCAAACTCTAATAACAGTATCCCTAGAGCGAAACGGATTAAAACATCTCAATTCTAAAAGGGCTTAACTCACACACATTTCTTACTGAACTCGTCTTTTTTCCACATTCAACAAAAGGTCATAAGTGCCATAGTAATGGAGATGTAGTTAAGCTGTTTTAAAGTAGTGGTTGAAGTGTATCTTACAGTTATTTGGTGGAAACGGTACTACTATTTCACAGTCGAAGGATCACGTTCAAGTGATAATATTGTGAGCAGTATGTTAACTGCATTTACACTCAAACACAACGTTTAATTATGACATAGGTAACTAAGATAAATTTAAAGGCCGGTACAGACGGACTGCAATCCGACTGCAACTTGTATGGGAACTGCACGCCATCGCCAACGTTGCGACGTTGACTTTGTGATAAAACAAGATTCGTTTATTTATTTATTAATCGAAATACAAAAGCATATGATCAATGAAATCTTGTTTATGAATCATGTTTGTGACTTGACATTGACAAGACAATCCACAATAACATCGCTTACAAAGAGACGGATATTACGTTTGTTTGCTACACCTAACAAAGTGAATATTACTTGAGAAAAGGACTTCAGGTTCTAAGACCGGACACATAAAACTGGAATACTAGGAAAGAAAAGAAAAAAAAATGGCTCACTTCGAATAGAATATCCCTAGGAACCCGTTTTCATTGCACTGTATTTTCACGAGTTTCCAATTCCACTCAAAGCGAGCTTCATTCGTACTCCAGTATCATTGAAATATCAACCCAAAATGTCTGACGCTTTTGAACGTGCAAAGGCATCAGTCAGTGGCGTTTACAAGTGCAGTCATTCGAATAAACTATAGTCAGTTTACAGTATACGGGTACAGAATACGAATCGCCAAAGGCATTGCGATACCCCTTTCAAAGTAGAAGAGCTGGACGCAAGATATTTCAGTGATCTGATTTTACAAGCATACATTTTCTTGACATAGTACAATCCTAATTTAGGATTGTTCATTTTTTTTTAAATGTTCTATTTCGAAAACCATTTCGAGATATGAGGTTTTCAAACAGTTTCCGACATTTGCTGCGATATAATAATTGAGGATTGAAGATATTTCAACAAATATCCTTATGACCTTAGTTTGACCTTTCTCGTTGGCTGAATGTAAAGTCATCGCATAATAAAAGTTATCGGACCATAGTAAATCAATCCGTCACTCACGTAATTGTCAAAGTTATCATTGTCATAATGAAATTTTTCAGTTAAACCGCTGCGCTGGTTTGTTATGATTTGATTTATAATTGATACCTGAACAGTAGTTTTCGTTGCTTAATATATCAAAGACCTTGTTCCTACGTGTGGGAATGATTCACAAAAATAATTGTTCGAATCCGCGAAGACCTACGACGTGAAACATGGTGCCGTGAATTGAACTTGGAATACCTACCTACTTACACACAGTATTGCTGTGAGGATCACGTCGATGTAAGTATAAAATTAATATTATTTTACTACAATTATTTAAAAGCTCACTTTGTAGGTAAGGTCGCGGGGACCTATGTGTTTTCTGTGGTAATGTAGCCAGAGTATATAAAGGCAAACCGTTAAACAGAGATGGTGCCTACTAGAAAGAAACACTATACAAGAATACATAGTCATACCATACTCAAAATTCAGCCTGAAACTGCTTTAAAAAGATATAATTTCTAATTTCCAGGTACATGTTGCAGTTGAAGCTGCTGATATCATGGTGGACAAGACTTAAGTTAATAGTTGTGAATAATAAAACATGTTTTTGTTTACCTACTTTTTTATTAATTTAGGAAATATATGTATATATGTTTCCCAAAAAAAAAGTAACTATACATATATGTATGTTCATCATGTTCTGCACGAGCAGCTGACAATGATGGCTTCTTGTTGACGAACCAGAAGAGAAGTGTATGGTTTGTTATTTACTCTGTTCCCAGGCATTATTTACTGTCGTAAAGTATTATGACGATTAATATGACGTTCGTTTCGATACAAAATGCTCAACTTTGTTCAGGGCCCAAGTGCCTTAACAAAATCAATCTCCTTCGTACATTACGTATCCCACAGCCGTATCTAAATAGGAATCACATGATGACCTGAAATTATAGGATATAATTAGCAAAATTGGCATGTACCTAATATAGTACAATATCCAAACAATGGTAACAAGCCGGTAGAACCCACTGGGTGCTAAGCTACCTTAGCAATGGACGCTTATAACGATTTTATGAATCCAATCATCTTACGAATCGAATCAGTAAAAAAATATATGATGTAACTTACATTTGTATTTTTGCTCCCCTGATTTCAGCCAAGTTATGGTTGGAGTTGGATGCTATATGGATACATACTCCAATAAAACTAAGTTATATTATATAACTGTGTGTGTGAACCTAGCATATCAAGTGCTAGCATCTCAAACTTTTATGAGAGTTCTAGTAGCATCCCTAATAGTTCTACAGTTCTAGATGTTTTTTTTAAATAGTTCTGCTCATTTTCGCGAAAAAAAGGAAATTTTAAAATGAGATGCTAACTTCACATTTTGACACTCCAGCATCCCAGCCATTACCCACTCCACTGCCGCGAAATAGCATTTAAATGAAAGATACAAACATTTCTAGACGATATATAATGAGTTCTAGTCAAAACTGTAAAAAAAAATTTTTTCATATATGTATGGGACACGAACATGAAAAATAATTCTAGGTAAATTCTGATTAATGCTAAGTTTGAGCAAAAATCCCAGTTTGGACAACCAGCATCTCAGCAGTTCTGGATAGGCAGCTCCCACGTGCACTAGAATAACCACAGTTCTATCTTCTAGAAGGAAATTTGACAGAGTTTTGATAGACTATGTCCGAAAATAGTCTCGAAATCAAGTAAATGCTAAGTTCTGAGCGTAGCATCCCAGCCAATCAAAATCTGATACCCAGCATCTCAGCAGTTCTGGATAGCCAGCTCTCACGTGCACTAGAATAACCACAGTTCTATGTTCTAGAAGAAAATTTGACAGAGTTTTGATAGAATATCTCCGAAAATAGTCTCAAAATCGAGTAAATCCTAAGTTCTCAGCGTAGCATCCCAGCCAATGCCGGTCTGATACCCAGCATCTCAGCAGTTCTAGATAGGCAGCTTTCTAGTGCACTAGAATAACCATAGTTCTATCTTCTAGAACGAAATTTGGCAGAGTTTTGGAGGATTATGTTTGAAATAATCTCGAAATCGAGAAATAGCTAAGTTCGGAGCTTAGCATCCCAGCCAATGCGGGCTAGATACCTAGCATCTCAGCAGTTCTGGATAGCAAGCACCCTAGTGAATTAGAATACATGCAGTTCTATCTTCTAGAACGAAATTTGGCAAAGTTTTGAAAGATAGTCTTTCAAAACTCCGAAAAAAGTATCGAAATCGAGGAATTGCTAAGTTCTGAGCTTGGCATCCCAGCCAATGCAGGTCAGACACCCAGCATCTCAGCAGTTCTGGATAGCCAGCTCCCTAGAGCACTAGAATAACCACAGTTCTATCTTCTAGAAGGAAATTTGACAGAGTTTTGATAGACTATGTCCGGACATAGTATCGAAATCTCGAAATCGACTAAATGCTAAGTTGTGAGCTTAGCATCCCAGCTAATGCAGGTCTGATACCCAGCATCTCAGCAGTTCTGGATAGCTAGCTCCGTAGTGCTCTAGAATAACTACAGTTCTATCTTATAGAAGGAAATTTGACAGAATTTTGATAGACTATCTCCGAAAATAGTCTCGAAATCGAGTAAATGCTAAGTTCTGAGCGTAGCATCCCAGCCAATGCAGGTCTGATACCCAGCATCTCAGTAGTTCTGGATAGGCAGCTCCCTAGTGCACTAGAATAACCATAGTTCTATCTTCTAGAACGAAATTTGGCAGAGTTTTGGAGGATTATGTTTGAAATAATCTCGAAATCGAGAAATAGCTAAGTTCGGAGCTTAGCATCCCAGCCAATCCGGGCTAGATACCTAGCATCTCAGCAGTTCTGGATATCAAGCACCCTAGTGAATTAGAATATATGCAGTTCTATCTTCTAGAACGAAATTTGGCAAAGTTTTGAAAGATAGTCCTTCAAAACTCCGAAAAAAGTATCGAAATCGAGGAATTGCTAAGTTCTGAGCTTGGCATCCCAGCCAATGCAGGTCAAACACCCAGCATCTCAGCAGTTCTGGATAGCCAGCTCCCTAGAGCACTAGAATAACCACAGTTCTATCTTCTAGAAGGAAATTTGACAGAGTTTTGATAGACTATGTCCGGACATAGTATCGAAGTCTCGAAATCGACTAAATGCTAAGTTGTGAGCTTAGCATCCCAGCTAATGCAGGTCTGATACCCAGCATCTCAGCAGTTCTGGATAGCTAGCTCCGTAGTGCTTTAGAATAACTACAGTTCTGTCTTCTAGAAGGAAATTTGACAGAGTTTTGATTCACTATCTCCGAAAATAGTCTTGAAATCGAGTAAATGCTAAGTTCTGAGCGTAGCATCCCAGCCAATGCAGGTATGATACCCAGCATCTCAGCAGTTCTGGATAGGCAGCTCCCTAGTGCACTAGAATAACCACAGTTCTATCTTCTAGAACGAAATTTGGCAGAGTTTTGGAGGATTATGTTTGAAATAGTCTCGAAATCGAGAAATAGCTAAGTTCGGAGCTTAGCATCCCAGCCAATGCGGGCTAGATACCTAGCATCTCAGCAGTTCTGGATAGCACGCACCCTAGTGAATTGTAATACATGCAGTTCTATCTTCTAGAACGAAATCTGGCAAAGTTTTGAAAGATAGTCTTTCAAAACTCCGAATAAAGTATCGAAATCGAGTAAATGCTAAGTTCTGAGCGTAGCATGCCATCCAATGCAGGTATGATACCCAGCATCTCAGCATTTCTGGATAGGCAGCTTTCTAGTTCACTAGAATAACCACAGTTCTATCTTCTAGAAGGACATTTGACAGAGTTTTGATAGACTATGTCCGGACATAGTATCGAAGTCTCGAAATCGACTAAATGCTAAGTTGTGAGCTTAGCATCCCAGCTAATGCAGGTCTGATACCCAGCATCTCAGCAGTTCTGGATAGCTAGCTCCGTAGTGCTCTAGAATAACTACAGTTCTATCTTCTAGAAGGAAATTTGACAGAGTTTTGATACACTATCTCCGAAAATAGTCTCGAAATCGAGTAAATGCTAAGTTCTGAGCTTAGCATTCCAGCCAATGCAGGTCTGATACCCAGCATCTCAGCAGTTCTGGATAGGCAGCTCCCTAGAGCACTAGAATAACCACAGTTCTATCTTCTAGAAGAAAATTTGACAGAGTTTTGATAGACTATGTCCGGACATAGTATCGAAGTATCGAAATCGACTAAATGCTAAGTTGTGAGCTTAGCATCCCAGCTAATGCAGGTCTGATACCCAGCATCTCAGCAGTTCTGGATAGTTAGCTCCGTAGTGCTCTAGAATAACTACAGTTCTATCTTCTAGAAGGAAATTTGACAGAATTTTGATAGACTATCTCCGAAAATAGTCTTGAAATCGAGTAAATGCTAAGTTCTGAGCGTAGCATCCCCGCCAATGCAGGTCTGATACCCAGCATCTCAGCAGTTCTGGATAGGCAGCTGCCTAGTGCACTAGAATAATTACAGTTCTATCTTCTAGAAGGAAATTTGACAGAGTTTTGATAGACTATCTCCGAAAATAGTCACGAAATCGAGTAAATGCTAAGTTCTGAGCGTAGCATCCCAGCCAATGCAGGTCTGATACCCAGCATCTCAGCAGTTCTGGATAGCAAGCACCCTAGTGAATTAGAATACATGCAGTTCTATCTTCTAGAACGAAATTTAGCAAAGCTTTGAAAGATAGTCTTTCAAAACTCCGAAAAAAGTATCGAAATCGATGAATTGCTAAGTTCTGAGCTTGGCATCGCAGCCAATGCAGGTCAGACACCCAGCATCTCAGCAGTTCTGGATAGCCAGCTCCTTAGAGCACTAGAATAACCACAGTTCTATCTTCTAGAAGGAAATTTGACAGAGTTTTGATAGACTATGTCCGGACATAGTATCGAAGTCTCGAAATCGACTAAATGCTAAGTTGTGAGCTTAGCATCCCAGCTAATGCAGGTCTGATACCCAGCATCTCAGCAGTTCTGGATAGCTAGCTCCGTAGTGCTCTAGAATAACTACAGTTCTATCTTCTAGAAGGAAATTTGACAGAGTTTTGATACACTATCTCCGAAAATAGTCTCGAAATCGAGTAAATGCTAAGTTCTGAGCTTAGCATTCCAGCCAATGCAGGTCAGACACCCAGCATCTCAGCAGTTCTGGATAGGCAGCTCCATAATGCACTAGAATAACCATAGTTCTATATTCTAGAACGAAATTTGGCAGAGTTTTGGAGGATTATGTTTGAAATAGTCTCGAAATCGAGAAATAGCTAAGTTCGGAGCTTAGCATCCCAGCCAATGCGGGCTAGATACCTAGCATCTCAGCAGTTCTGGATAGCAAGCACCCTAGTGAATTAGAATATATGCAGTTCTATCTTCTAGAACGAAATTTGGCAAAGTTTTGAAAGATAGTCCTTCAAAACTCCGAAAAAAGTATCGAAATCGAGGAATTGCTAAGTTCTGAGCTTGGCATCCCAGCCAATGCAGGTCAAACACCCAGCATCTCAGCAGTTCTGGATAGCCAGCTCCTTAGAGCACTAGAATAACCACAGTTCTATCTTCTAGAAGGAAATTTGACAGAGTTTTGATAGACTATCTCCGAAAATAGTCTCGAAATCGAGTAAATGCTAAGTTTTGAGCGTAGCATCCCAGCCAATGCAGGTCTGATACCCTGCATCTCAGCAGTTCTGGATAGGCAGCTCCCTAGTGCACTAGAATAACTACAGTTCTATCTTCTAGAAGGAAATTTGACAGAGTTTTGATAGACTATGTCCGAAAATTGTCTCGAAATCGAGTAAATGCTAAGTTCTGAGCGTAGCATCCCAGCCAATGAAAATCTGATACCCAGCATCTCAGCAGTTCTGGATAGCTAGCTCCCACGTGCACTAGAATAACTACAGTTCTATCTTCTAGAAGAAAATTTGACAGAGTTTTGATAGAATATCTCCGAAAATAGTCTCAAAATCGAGTAAATGCTAAGTTCTCAGCGTAGCATCCCAGCCAATTTTGGTCTGATACCCAGCATCTCAGCAGTTCTGGATAGGCAGCTCCCTAGTACACTAGAATAACCATAGTTCTATCTTCTAGAACGAAATTTGGCAGAGTTTTGGAGGATTATGTTTGAAATAATCTCGAAATCGAGAAATAGCTAAGTTCGGAGCTTAGCATCCCAGCCAATGCGGGCTAGATACCTAGCAGCATCTCAGCAGTTCTGGATAGCAAGCACCCTAGTGAATTAGAATACATGCAGTTCTTTCTTCTAGAACGAAATTTGGCAAAGTTTTGAAAGATAGTCTTTCAAAACTCCGAAAAAAGTATCGAAATCGAGGAATTGCTAAGTTCTGAGCTTGGCATCCCAGCCAATGCAGGTCAGACACCCAGCATCTCAGCAGTTCTGGATAGCGAGCTCCCTAGAGCACTAGAATAACCACAGTTCTATCTTCTAGAAGGAAATTTGACAGAGTTTTGATAGACTATGTCCGGACATAGTATCGAAGTCTCGAAATCGACTAAATGCTAAGTTGTGAGCTTAGCATCCCAGCTAATGCAGGTCTGATACCCAGCATCTCAGCAGTTCTGGATAGCTAGCTCCGTAGTGCTCTAGAATAACTACAGTTCTATCTTTTAGAAGGAAATTTGACAGAATTTTGATAGACTATCTCCGAAAATAGTCTCGAAATCGAGTAAATGCTAAGTTCTGAGCGTAGCATCCCAGCCAATGCAGGTCTGATACCCAGCATCTCAGCAGTTCTGGATAGGCAGCTCCCTAGTGCACTAGAATAACCACAGTTCTATCTTCTAGAATAAAATTTGGCAGAGTTTTGGAGGATTATGTTTGAAATAGTCTCGAAATCGAGAAATAGCTAAGTTCGGAGCTTAGCATCCCAGCCAATGCAGGTCTGATACCCAGCATCTCAGCAGTTCTGGATAGGCAGCTCTCTAGTGCACTAGAATAACCACAGTTCTATCTTCTAGAACGAAATTTGGCAGAGTTTTGGAGGATTATGTTTGAAATAGTCTCGAAATCGAGAAATAGCTAAGTTCGGAGCTTAGCATCCCAGCCAATGCGGGCTAGATACCTAGCATCTCAGCAGTTCTGGATAGCACGCACCCTAGTGAATTGGAATACATGCAGTTCTATCTTCTAGAACGAAATCTGGCAAAGTTTTGAAAGATAGTCTTTCAAAACTCCGAAAAAAGTATCGAAATCGAGGAATTGCTAAGTTCTGAGCTTGGCATCCCAGCCAATGCAGGTCAGACACCCAGCATCTCAGCAGTTCTGGATAGCTAGCTCCCTAGAGCACTAGAATAACCACAGTTCTATCTTCTAGAAGGACATTTGACAGAGTTTTGATAGACTATGTCCGGACATAGTATCGAAGTCTCGAAATCGACTAAATGCTAAGTTGTGAGCTTAGCATCCCAGCTAATGCAGGTCTGATACCCAGCATCTCAGCAGTTCTGGATAGCGAGCTCCCTAGAGCACTAGAATAACCACAGTTCTATCTTCTAGAAGGAAATTTGACAGAGTTTTGATAGACTATGTCCGGACATAGTATCGAAGTCTCGAAATCGACTAAATGCTAAGTTGTGAGCTTAGCATCCCAGCTAATGCAGGTCTGATACCCAGCATCTCAGCAGTTCTGGATAGCAAGCTCCGTAGTGCTCTAGAATAACTACAGTTCTATCTTTTAGAAGGAAATTTGACAGAATTTTGATAGACTATCTCCGAAAATAGTCTCGAAATCGAGTAAATGCTAAGTTCTGAGTGTAGCATCCCAGCCAATGCAGGTCTGATACCCAGCATCTCAGCAGTTCTGGATAGGCAGCTCCCTAGTGCACTAGAATAACCACAGTTCTATCTTCTAGAATAAAATTTGGCAGAGTTTTGGAGGATTATGTTTGAAATAGTCTCGAAATCGAGAAATAGCTAAGTTCGGAGCTTAGCATCCCAGCCAATGCAGGTCTGATACCCAGCATCTCAGCAGTTCTGGATAGGCACCTCTCTAGTGCACTAGAATAACCACAGTTCTATCTTCTAGAACGAAATTTGGCAGAGTTTTGGAGGATTATGTTTGAAATAGTCTCGAAATCGAGAAATAGCTAAGTTCGGAGCTTAGCATCCCAGCCAATGCGGGCTAGATACCTAGCATCTCAGCAGTTCTGGATAGCACGCACCCTAGTGAATTGGAATACATGCAGTTCTATCTTCTAGAACGAAATCTGGCAAAGTTTTGAAAGATAGTCTTTCAAAACTCCGAAAAAAGTATCGAAATCGAGGAATTGCTAAGTTCTGAGCTTGGCATCCCAGCCAATGCAGGTCAGACACCCAGCATCTCAGCAGTTCTGGATAGCTAGCTCCCTAGAGCACTAGAATAACCACAGTTCTATCTTCTAGAAGGACATTTGACAGAGTTTTGATAGACTATGTCCGGACATAGTATCGAAGTCTCGAAATCGACTAAATGCTAAGTTGTGAGCTTAGCATCCCAGCTAATGCAGGTCTGATACCCAGCATCTCAGCAGTTCTGGATAGGTAGCTCCGTAGTGCTCTAGAATAACTACAGTTCTATCTTCTAGAAGAAAATTTGACAGAGTTTTGATACACTATCTCCGAAAATAGTCTCGAAATCGAGTAAATGCTAGGTTCTGAGCTTAGCATTCCAGCCAATGCAGGTCTGATACCCAGCATCTCAGCAGTTCTGGATAGGCAGCTCCTTAGAGCACTAGAACAACCACAGTTTTATCTTCTAGAAGGAAATTTGACAGAGTTTTGATAGACTATCTCCGAAAATAGTCTCGAAATCGAGTAAATGCTAAGTTTTGAGCGTAGCATCCCAGCCAATGCAGGTCTGATACCCTGCATCTCCGCAGTTCTGGATAGCTAGCTCCGTAGTGCTCTAGAATAACTACAGTTCTATCTTTTAGAAGGAAATTTGACAGAGTTTTGATAGACTATGTCCGAAAATTGTCTCGAAATCGAGTAAATGCTAAGTTCTGAGCGTAGCATCCCAGCCAATGAAAATCTGATACCCAGCATCTCAGCAGTTCTGGATAGCCAGCTCCCACGTGCACTAGAATAACCACAGTTCTATCTTCTAGAAGAAAATTTGACAGAGTTTTGATAGAATATCTCCGAAAATAGTCTCAAAATCGAGTAAATGCTAAGTTCTCAGCGTAGCATCCCAGCCAATTTTGGTCTGATACCCAGCATCTCAGCAGTTCTGGATAGGCAGCTCCCTAGTGCACTAGAATAACCATAGTTCTATCTTCTAGAACGAAATTTGGCAGAGTTTTGGAGGATTATGTTTGAAATAATCTCGAAATCGAGAAATAGCTAAGTTCGGAGCTTAGCATCCCAGCCAATGCGGGCTAGATACCTAGCAGCATCTCAGCAGTTCTGGATAGCAAGCACCCTAGTGAATTAGAATACATGCAGTTCTTTCTTCTAGAACGAAATTTGGCAAAGTTTTGAAAGATAGTCTTTCAAAACTCCGAAAAAAGTATCGAAATCGAGGAATTGCTAAGTTCTGAACTTGGCATCCCAGCCAATGCAGGTCAGACACCCAGCATCTCAGCAGTTCTGGATAGCCAGCTCCCTAGAGCACTAGAATAACCACAGTTCTATCTTCTAGAAGGAAATTTGACAGAGTTTTGATAGACTATGTCCGGACATAGTATCGAAGTCTCGAAATCGACTAAATGCTAAGTTGTGAGCTTAGCATCCCAGCTAATGCAGGTCTGATACCCAGCATCTCAGCAGTTCTGGATAGCTAGCTCCGTAGTGCTCTAGAATAACTACAGTTCTATCTTTTAGAAGGAAATTTGACAGAATTTTGATAGACTATCTCCGAAAATAGTCTCGAAATCGAGTAAATGCTAAGTTCTGAGCGTAGCATCCCAGCCAATGCAGGTCTGATACCCTGCATCTCAGCAGTTCTGGATAGGCAGCTCCCTAGTGCACCAGAATAACTACAGTTCTATCTTCTAGAAGGAAATTTGACAGAGTTTTGATAGACTATGTCCGAAAATTGTCTCGAAATCGAGTAAATGCTAAGTTCTGAGCGTAGCATCCCAGCCAATGAAAATCTGATACCCAGCATCTCAGCAGTTCTGGATAGCCAGCTCCCACGTGCACTAGAATAACCACAATTCTATCTTCTAGAAGAAAATTTGACAGAGTTTTGATAGAATATCTCCGAAAATAGTCTCAAAATCGAGTAAATGCTAAGTTCTCAGCGTAGCATCCCAGCCAATGCAGGTCTGATACCCAGCAACTCAGCAGTTCTGGATAGGCAGCTCCCTAGTGCACTAGAATAACCATAGTTCTATCTTCTAGAACGAAATTTGGCAGAGTTTTGGAGGATTATGTTTGAAATAGTCTCGAAATCGAGAAATAGCTAAGTTCGGAGCTTAGCATCCCAGCCAATGCGGGCTAGATACCTAGCATCTCAGCAGTTCTGGATAGCACGCACCCTAGTGAATTAGAATACATGCAGTTCTATCTTCTAGAACGAAATCTGGCAAAGTTTTGAAAGATAGTCTTTCAAAACTCCGAAAAAAGTATCGAAATCGAGGAATTGCTAAGTTCTGAGCTTGGCATCCCAGCCAATGCAGGTCAGACACCCAGCATCTCAGCAGTTCTGGATAGCTAGCTCCCTAGAGCACTAGAATAACCACAGTTCTATCTTCTAGAAGGACATTTGACAGAGTTTTGATAGACTATGTCCGGACATAGTATCGAAGTCTCGAAATCGACTAAATGCTAAGTTGTGAGCTTAGCATCCCAGCTAATGCAGGTCTGATACCCAGCATCTCAGCAGTTCTGGATAGGTAGCTCCGTAGTGCTCTAGAATAACTACAGTTCTATCTTCTAGAAGAAAATTTGACAGAGTTTTGATACACTATCTCCGAAAATAGTCTCGAAATCGAGTAAATGCTAGGTTCTGAGCTTAGCATTCCAGCCAATGCAGGTCTGATACCCAGCATCTCAGCAGTTCTGGATAGGCAGCTCCTTAGAGCACTAGAACAACCACAGTTCTATCTTCTAGAAGGAAATTTGACAGAGTTTTGATAGACTATCTCCGAAAATAGTCTCGAAATCGAGTAAATGCTAAGTTTTGAGCGTAGCATCCCAGCCAATGCAGGTCTGATACCCTGCATCTCCGCAGTTCTGGATAGCTAGCTCCGTAGTGCTCTAGAATAACTACAGTTCTATCTTTTAGAAGGAAATTTGACAGAGTTTTGATAGACTATGTCCGAAAATTGTCTCGAAATCGAGTAAATGCTAAGTTCTGAGCGTAGCATCCCAGCCAATGAAAATCTGATACCCAGCATCTCAGCAGTTCTGGATAGCCAGCTCCCACGTGCACTAGAATAACCACAGTTCTATCTTCTAGAAGAAAATTTGACAGAGTTTTGATAGAATATCTCCGAAAATAGTCTCAAAATCGAGTAAATGCTAAGTTCTCAGCGTAGCATCCCAGCCAATTTTGGTCTGATACCCAGCATCTCAGCAGTTCTGGATAGGCAGCTCCCTAGTGCACTAGAATAACCATAGTTCTATCTTCTAGAACGAAATTTGGCAGAGTTTTGGAGGATTATGTTTGAAATAATCTCGAAATCGAGAAATAGCTAAGTTCGGAGCTTAGCATCCCAGCCAATGCGGGCTAGATACCTAGCAGCATCTCAGCAGTTCTGGATAGCAAGCACCCTAGTGAATTAGAATACATGCAGTTCTTTCTTCTAGAACGAAATTTGGCAAAGTTTTGAAAGATAGTCTTTCAAAACTCCGAAAAAAGTATCGAAATCGAGGAATTGCTAAGTTCTGAACTTGGCATCCCAGCCAATGCAGGTCAGACACCCAGCATCTCAGCAGTTCTGGATAGCCAGCTCCCTAGAGCACTAGAATAACCACAGTTCTATCTTCTAGAAGGAAATTTGACAGAGTTTTGATAGACTATGTCCGGACATAGTATCGAAGTCTCGAAATCGACTAAATGCTAAGTTGTGAGCTTAGCATCCCAGCTAATGCAGGTCTGATACCCAGCATCTCAGCAGTTCTGGATAGCTAGCTCCGTAGTGCTCTAGAATAACTACAGTTCTATCTTTTAGAAGGAAATTTGACAGAATTTTGATAGACTATCTCCGAAAATAGTCTCGAAATCGAGTAAATGCTAAGTTCTGAGCGTAGCATCCCAGCCAATGCAGGTCTGATACCCTGCATCTCAGCAGTTCTGGATAGGCAGCTCCCTAGTGCACCAGAATAACTACAGTTCTATCTTCTAGAAGGAAATTTGACAGAGTTTTGATAGACTATGTCCGAAAATTGTCTCGAAATCGAGTAAATGCTAAGTTCTGAGCGTAGCATCCCAGCCAATGAAAATCTGATACCCAGCATCTCAGCAGTTCTGGATAGCCAGCTCCCACGTGCACTAGAATAACCACAATTCTATCTTCTAGAAGAAAATTTGACAGAGTTTTGATAGAATATCTCCGAAAATAGTCTCAAAATCGAGTAAATGCTAAGTTCTCAGCGTAGCATCCCAGCCAATGCAGGTCTGATACCCAGCAACTCAGCAGTTCTGGATAGCTAGCTCCGTAGTGCTCTAGAATAACTACAGTTCTATCTTCTAGAAGGAAATTTGACAGAGTTTTGATACACTATCTCCGAAAATAGTCTCGAAATCGAGTAAATGCTAAGTTCTGAGCATAGCATCCCAGCCAATGCAGGTCTGATACCCAGCATCTCAGCAGTTCTGGATAGGCAGCTCCCTAGTGCACTAGAATAACCATAGTTCTATCTTCTAGAACGAAATTTGGCAGAGTTTTGGAGGATTATGTTTGAAATAGTCTCGAAATCGAGAAATAGCTAAGTTCGGAGCTTAGCATCCCAGCCAATGCGGGCTAGATACCTAGCATCTCAGCAGTTCTGGATAGCAAGCACCCTAGTGAAAAGGAATACATGCAGTTCTATCTTCTAGAAAGAAATTTGGCAAACTTTTGAAAGATAGTATTTCAAAATTCCGAAAAAAGTATCGAAATCGAGGAATTGCTAAGTTCTGAGCTTGGCATCCCAGCTAATGTAGGTCAAACACCCAGCATCTCAGCAGTTCTGGATAGCCAGCTCCCTAGAGCACTAGAATAACCATAGTTCTATCTTCTAGAAGGAAATTTGACAGAGTTTTGATAGACTATGTCCGGACATAGTATCGAAGTCTCGAAATCGTCTAAATGCTAAGTTGTGAGCTTAGCATCCCAGCTAATGCAGGTCTGATACCCAGCATCTCAGCAGTTCTGGATAGCTAGCTCAGTAGTGCTCTAGAATAACTACAGTTCTATCTTCTAGAAGGAAATTAGAGAGAGTTTTGAAACACTATGTCCGAAAATAGTCTCGAAATCGAGTAAATGCTAAGTTCTGAGCATAGCATCCCAGGCAATGCAGGTCTGATACCCAGCATCTCAGCAGTTCTGGATAGGCAGCTCCCTAGTTCATTAGAATAACCATAGTTCTATCTTCTAGAACGAAATTTGGCAGAGTTTTGGAGGATTATGTTTGAAATAGTCTCGAAATCGAGAAATAGCTAAGTTCGGAGCTTAGCATCCCAGCCAATGCGGGCTAGATACCTAGCATCTCAGCAGTTCTGGATAGCAAGCACCCTAGTACATTAGAATACATGCAGTTCTATCTTCTAGAACGAAATTTGGCAAAGTTTTGAAAGATAGTATTTCAAAATTCCGAAAAAAGTATCGAAATCGAGGAATTGCTAAGTTCTGAGCTTGGCATCCCAGCCAATGCAGGTCTGATACCCAGCATCTCAGCAGTTCTGGATAGCTAGCTCCGTAGTGGTCTAGAATAACTACAGTTCTATCTTCTAGAAGGAAATTTGACAGAGTTTTGATACACTATCTCCGAAAATAGTCTCGAAATCGAGTAAATGCTAAGTTCTGAGCGTAGCATCCCAGCCAATGCAGGTCTGATACCCAGCATCTCAGCAACTCTGGATAGCCAGCTTTCTAGAGCACTAGAATAACCACAGTTCTATCTTCTAGAAGGAAATTTGACAGAGTTTTGATAGACTATCTCTGAAAATAGTCTCGTAATCGAGTAAATGCTAAGTTCTGAGCGTAGCATCCCAGCCAATGCAGGTCTCATACCCAGCATCTCAGCAATTCTGGATAGGCAGCTTCCTAGTGCACTAGAATAATCACAGTTCTATCTTCTAGAACGAAATTTGGCAGAGTTTTGGAGGATTATGTTTGAAATAGTCTCGAAATTGAGAAATAGCTAAGTTCGGAGCTTAGCATCCCAGCCAATGCGGGCTAGATACCTAGCATCTCAGCAGTTCTGGATAGCAAGCGCCCTAGTACATTAGAATACATGCAGTTCTATCTTCTAGAACAAAATTTGGCAAAGTTTTGAAAGATAGTCTTTCAAAACTACAAAAAAGTATCGAAATCGAGTAATTGCTAAGTTCTGAGCTTGGCATCCCAGCCAATGCAGGTCAGAAACCCAGCATCTATGAAGTTCTGGATAGCCAGCTCCCTAGAGCACTAGAATAACCACAGTTCTATCTTCTAGAATGAAATTTGACAGAGTTTTGACAGACTATGTACGACAATAGTCTAGAAATCGAGTAACTGCTAATTTCGGAGCTGGCATCCCAGCCAATGCAGGTCAGACACCCAGCATTTCAGCAGTTCTGGATAGCCAGCTCTCTAGAGTACTAGAATAACCACAGTTCTATCTTCTAGAAGGAAACTTGACAGAGTTCTGATAGACTATGTCCGAAAATAGTATCGAAATCGAGTAAATGCTAAGTTCTGAGCGTAGCATCCCAGCCAATGCAGGTCTGATACCCAGCATCTCAGCAATTCTGGATAGCCAGTTCCCTAGTGCACTAAAATAACCACAGTTCTATCTTCTAGAAGGAAATTTGGCAGAGTTATGGAAGATTATGTTTGAAATAGTCTCGAAATCGAGAAATAGCTAAGTTCGGAGTTTAGCATCCCAGCCAATGCGAGCTAGATACCTAGCATCTCAGCAGTTCTGTATAGCAAGCACCCAAGTGCATTAAAATACATGCAGTTCTATCTCCTAGAACGAAATTTGGCAAAGTTTTGAAAGATAGTCTTTCAAAACTCCAAAAAAGTATCGAAATCGAGGAATTGCTAAGTTCTGAGCTTGGCATCCCAGCCAATGCAGGTCTAATACCCAGCATCTCAGCATTTCTGGATAGCCAGCTCCCTAGAGCACTAGAATAACCACAGTTCTATCTTCTAGAAGGAAATTTGACAGAGTTTTGATAGACTATCTCCGAAAATAGTCTCGAAATCGAGTAAATGCTAAGTTCTGAGCGTAGAATGCCATCCAATGCAGGTATGATACCCAGCATCTCAGCATTTCTGGATAGGCAGCTTTCTAGTTCACTAGAATAACCACAGTTCTATCTTCTAGAAGGAAATTTGACAGAGTTTTGATAGACTATCTCCGAAAATAGTATCGAAATCGAGTAAATGTTAAGTTCTGAGCTTAGCATCCCAGCCAATGCAGGTCTAGTACCCAGCATCTCAGCAGTTCTGTATAGTCAGGTCCCTAGTGCACTAGAATAATGACAGTTATATCTTCTAGAACGAAATTTGGCAGAGTTTTGGAAATTATATTTGAAATAGTCTCGAAATCGATAAATAGCTCAGTTCGGAGCTTAGCATCCCAGCCAATGCGGGCTAGATACCTAGCATCTCAGTAGTTCTGGATAGCAAGCACCCTAGTGCATTAGAATATATGCAGTTCTATCTTCTAGAACGAAATTTGGCAAAGTTTTGAAAGATAGTCTTTCAAAACTCCGAAAAAAGTATCGAAATCGAGGAATTGCTAAGTTCTGAGCTTGGCATCCCAGCCAATGCAGGTCAAACACCCAGCATCTCAGCAGTTCTGGATAGCCACCTCCGTAGAGCACTAGAATAACCACAGTTCTATCTTCTAGAAGGAAATTTGACACAGTTTTGATAGACTATCTCTGAAAATAGTCTCGTAATCGAGTAAATGCTAAGTTCTGAGCGTAGCATCCCAGCCAATGCAGGTCTGATACCCAGCATCTCAGCAGTTCTGGATAGGCAGCTCCCTAGTGCACTAGAATAATCACAGTTCTATCTTCTAGAAGGAAATTTGGCAGAGTTTTGGAGGATTATGTTTGAAATAGTCTCGAAATCGAGAAATAGCTAAGTTCGGAGCTTAGCATCCCAGCCAATGCGGGCTATATACCTAGCATTTCAGCAGTTCTGGATAGCAAGCACCCTAGTACATTAGATAACATGCAGTTCTATCTTCTAGAACGAAATTTGGCAAAGTTTTGAAAGATAGTCTTTCAAAACTACAAAAACGTATCGAAATCGAGGAATTGCTAAGTTCTGAGCTTGGCATCCCAGCCAATGCAGGTCAAGCACCCAGCATCTCAGCAGTTCTGGATAGCCAGCTCCTTAGAGCACTAGAATAACCACAGTTCTATCTTCTAGAAGGAAATTTGACAGAGTTTTGATAGACCATGTCCGGACATAGTATCGAAGTCTCGAAATCGTCTAAATGCTAAGTTGTGAGCTTAGCATCCCAGCTAATGCAGGTCTGATACCCAGCATCTCAGCAGTTCTGGATAGCTAGCTCCGTAGTGCTCTAGAATAACTACAGTTCTATCTTCTAGAATGAAATTTGACAGAGTTTTGATACACTATCTCAGAAAATAGTCTCGAAATCGAGTAAATGCTAAGTTCTGAGCATAGCATCCCAGGCAATGCAGATCTGATACCCAGCATCTCAGCAGTTCTGGATAGGCAGCTCCCTAGTTCACTAGAATAACCATAGTTCTATCTTCTAGAACGAAATTTGGCAGAGTTTTGGAGGATTATGTTTGAAATAGTCTCGAAATCGAGAAATAGCTAAGTTCGGAGCTTAGCATCCCAGCCAATGCGGGCTAGATACCTAGCATCTCAGCAGTTCTGGATAGCAAGCACCCTAGTACATTAGAATACATGCAGTTCTATCTTCTAGAACGAAATTTGGCAAAGTTTTGAAAGATAGTATTTCAAAATTCCGAAAAAAGTATCGAAATCGAGGAATTGCTAAGTTCTGAGCATAGCATCCCAGGCAATGCAGGTCTGATACCCAGCATCTCAGCAGTTCTGGATAGGCAGCTCCCTAGTTCACTAGAATAACCATAGTTCTATCTTCTAGAACGAAATTTGGCAGAGTTTTGGAGGATTATGTTTGAAATAGTCTCGAAATCGAGAAATAGCTAAGTTCGGAGCTTAGCATCCCAGCCAATGCGGGCTAGATACCTGGCATCTCAGCAGTTCTGGATAGCAAGCACCCTAGTACATTAGAATACATGCAGTTCTATCTTCTAGAACGAAATTTGGCAAAGTTTTGAAAGATAGTATTTCAAAATTCCGAAAAAAGTATCGAAATCGAGGAATTGCTAAGTTCTGAGCTTGGCATCCCAGCCAATGCAGGTCTGATACCCAGCATCTCAGCAGTTCTGGATAGCTAGCTCCGTAGTGCTCTAGAATAACTACAGTTCTATCTTTTAGAAGGAAATTTGACAGAGTTTTGATACACTATCTCCGAAAATAGTCTCGAAATCGAGTAAATGCTAAGTTCTGAGCGTAGCATCCCAGCCAATGCAGGTCTGATACCCAGCATCTCAGCAACTCTGGATAGCCAGCTTTCTAGAGCACTAGAATAACCACAGTTCTATCTTCTAGAAGGAAATTTGACAGAGTTTTGATAGACTATCTCTGAAAATAGTCTCGTAATCGAGTAAATGCTAAGTTCTGAGCGTAGCATCCCAGCCAATGCAGGTCTCATACCCAGCATCTCAGCAGTTCTGGATAGGCAGCTCCCTAGTGCACTAGAATAATCACAGTTCTATCTTCTAGAACGAAATTTGGCAGAGTTTTGGAGGATTATGTTTGAAATAGTCTCGAAATTGAGAAATAGCTAAGTTCGGAGCTTAGCATCCCAGCCAATGCGGGCTAGATACCTAGCATCTCAGCAGTTCTGGATAGCAAGCACCCTAGTACATTAGAATACATGCAGTTCTATCTTCTAGAACAAAATTTGGCAAAGTTTTGAAAGATAGTCTTTCAAAACTACAAAAAAGTATCGAAATCGAGTAATTGCTAAGTTCTGAGCTTGGCATCCCAGCCAATGCAGGTCAGAAACCCAGCATCTCAGAAGTTCTGGATAGCCAGCTCCCTAGAGCACTAGAATAACCACAGTTCTATCTTCTAGAATGAAATTTGACAGAGTTTTGACAGACTATGTACGACAATAGTCTAGAAATCGAGTAACTGCTAATTTCGGAGCTGGCATCCCAGCCAATGCAGGTCAGACACCCAGCATTTCAGCAGTTCTGGATAGCCAGCTCTCTAGAGTACTAGAATAACCACAGTTCTATCTTCTAGAAGGAAACTTGACAGAGTTCTGATAGACTATGTCCGAAAATAGTATCGAAATCGAGTAAATGCTAAGTTCTGAGCGTAGCATCCCAGCCAATGCAGGTCTGATACCCAGCATCTCAGCAATTCTGGATAGCCAGTTCCCTAGTGCACTAAAATAACCACAGTTCTATCTTCTAGAAGGAAATTTGGCAGAGTTATGGAAGATTATGTTTGAAATAGTCTCGAAATCGAGAAATAGCTAAGTTCGGAGTTTAGCATCCCAGCCAATGCGAGCTAGATACCTAGCATCTCAGCAGTTCTGTATAGCAAGCACCCAAGTGCATTAAAATACATGCAGTTCTATCTCCTAGAACGAAATTTGGCAAAGTTTTGAAAGATAGTCTTTCAAAACTCCAAAAAAGTATCGAAATCGAGGAATTGCTAAGTTCTGAGCTTGGCATCCCAGCCAATGCAGGTATAATACCCAGCATCTCAGCATTTCTGGATAGCCAGCTCCCTAGAGCACTAGAATAACCACAGTTCTACCTTCTAGAAGGAAATTTGACAGAGTTTTGATAGACTATCTCCGAAAATAGTCTCAAAATTGAGTAAATGCTAAGTTCTGAGCGTAGCATCCCATCCAATGCAGGTATGATACCCAGCATCTCAGCATTTCTGGATAGGCAGCTTTCTAGAGCACTAGAATAACCACAGTTCTATCTTCTAGAAGGAAATTTGACAGAGTTTGAATAGACTATGTCCGAAAATAGTCTCTACATCGAGAAATAGCTAAGTTCGGAAAATTCGAAAACAGACAACTAAAACTCATCGAGACAATTCTAAAAACCCCTAACACAATTAGGTTGCGTTGTTTCATCACAGAGTTCCTATGGCCACCTCCTGTCTCCATCATCAGATCAGTTCGACAGTACCATATTATTGTATTGTCATCAGAACTACATACAGCTGCCAATTTTCATGACGCTACGATCCTTGGAAGATGGTTAAATTAGTTACCTTAGATTCCATTACATAGTTAGTTACATACAGGTCGAGAGTCCTAATAAAAAGCTTGTTAAAAACAATGTCTCCCGCCGCCGCGTCGCTATGTCTGTATGTTCGCGATATACTCATACGGCGCGATTCGGGAAATGAATTAGAGATCCACTAGATATGAAATAGTAAATATATGTGACGTTCCACGGCTAAACGTACCTTATGGCGGCTGGTGCTTACGCTATTATTAACGCCGTTCCAATATTCAGCCGTGGCAATGGTACCTTTTTCCGTGGATCGTCACATATCTTTACTAGGTATTTCATATCTAGTGCATCTCTAATTCGTTTCCCGAAATGAAACAAAAGAAAATCAACACACAACAATAACGTTTACAACCCACGACGCCGGACCTGATGGCTACGTGGCGGTTTTGTGCCTTTAAATGTGGACTCTACATATTGATAATATGTTTTATTTTATTACATCGTTTCACAGAAGCATACTATATACGTTTTTTTGGGTGTCTCATTCATATTTCATTATGTAAACAATCAAGGTAACCTACGTGGTCTTGTATATAATATATGTAAGGGAGACTCGGTTTATCGTAATTATATCGTAGCAGTTTTTACTTAATCGCGGATATTTTGTTTATGAAGGTTTGTTATACTATATTATTTTTCATCACACTCGCTCAGTAAATGTGGAATTGCACGCAGGTTTAGCGGGAGTTATAGAAAAAGCGTTCTCCCCTAGGGAGTTATGAAGTTTTCTAGTGCCATAATTAACAGTTTTTAGGGTTCCGTACCCAAAGGGTAAAACGGGACCCTATTACTAAGACTCCGCTGTCCGGCCGTCCGTCCATGTTTCCGTCTGTCACCAGGCTGTATCTCGTGATCTGTGATAGCTAGCTACAGCTGAAATTTTCTCAGATGATGTATTTCTGTTGCCGCTATAACAATAAATACTAAAAACAGAATAAAATAAAGATTTAAGTGGGGCTCCCATACAACAAACGTAATTTTTGACCGAAGTTAAGCAACGTCGGGCGGGGTCAGTACTTGGATGGGTGACCGTTTTTATAGATAATGGTACGGAACCCTTCGTGTGTGTGCGAGTCCGACTCGCACTTGGCCGGTTTTTTTGTCTTTATACTTAATTTTTGTATCGCAAGTGTGATGAAAAACATTGTGTGTAACTCGGGGCGTAATAATATTGCAAACTCGAGTCTATACTTACTCTCGTTTGCAATATTCAACTTACGCCCCATGTTGCACAATGTACTATAGTTTAGTACATTGTGCAACATGTTACAAAATAATTTGTCTAGCAAGTATGAATGTGTCATGTGTTTTCTTTATTTTATTTATGAGTTTTACCATGCGAAAACATCAAACCCATGACCGGCACAAAAGGGGTATTTTTAAACAATCTTATCATCAAGTGCACATGCAAAATAGAATTTTACGTAAGAACCAAAATGACCGATGTAACTACTCGTGACCTAACGATTATAGGCTATCAAGAACTGCTGAGATGGTGGGTGTCTGACCCGCATTGGCTGGGATGCTAGCTCAGAACTTTGCCATTTCTCGAATTTCAGACTATTTCAAACAAAATCCTCCAAAACTCTGCCAAATTTCGTTCTAGAAGATAGAACTGTGGTTATTCTAGTGCACTAGGGAGCTGCCTATCCAGAATTGCTGAGATGCTGGGTATCAGACCTGCATTGGCTGGGATGCTACGCTCAGAACTTAGCATTTACTCGATTTCGAGACTATTTTCGGAGATAGTCTATCCAAACTCTGTCAAATTTCCTTCTAGAAGATAGAACTGTGGTTATTCTAGTGCTCTAGAGAGCTGACTATCCAGAACTGCTGAGATGCTGGGTATCAGACTTGCATTGGCTGGGATGCTACGCTCAGAACTTAGCAATTCCTCGATTAAAATACTTTTTTGGAGTTTTGAAAGACTATCTTTCAAAACTTTGCCAAATTTCGTTCTAGAAGATAGAACCGCATGTATTTTAATGCACTAGGGTGCTTGCTATCCAGAACTGCTGAGATGCTAGGTATCTAGCCCGCATTGGCTGGGATACTAAGCTCCGAACTTAGCTATTTCTCAATTTCGAGACTATTTCAAACATAATCCTCCAAAACTCTGCCAAATTTCGTTCTAGAAGATAGAACTGTGATTATTCTAGTGCACTAGGAAGCTGCCTATCCAGAATTGCTGAGATGCTGGGTATGAGACCTGCATTGGCTGGGATGCTACGCTCAGAACTTAGCATTTACTCGATTACGAGACTATTTTCAGAGATAGTCTATCAAAACTCTGTCAAATTTCCTTCTAGAAGATAGAACTGTGGTTATTCTAGTGCTCTAGAAAGCTGGCTATCCAGAACTGCTGAGATGCTGGGTATCAGACCTGCATTGGCTGGGATGCTACGCTCAGAACTTAGCATTTACTCGATTTCGAGACTATTTTCGGAGATAGTGTATCAAAACTCTGTCAAATTTCCTTCTAGAAGATAGAACTGTAGTTATTCTAGAGCACTATGGAGCTAGCTATCCAGAACTGCTGAGATGCTGGGTATCAGACCTGCATTGGCTGGGATGCCAAGCTCAGAACTAAGCAATTCCTCGATTTCGATACTTTTTTCGGAATTTTGAAATACTATCTTTCAAAACTTTGCCAAATTTCGTTCTAGAAGATAGAACTGCATGTATTCTAATGTACTAGGGTGCTTGCTATCCAGAACTGCTGAGATGCTAGGTATCTAGCCCGCATTGGCTGGGATGCTAAGCTCCGAACTTAGCTATTTCTCGATTTCGAGACTATTTCAAACATAATCCTCCAAAACTCTGCCAAATTTCGTTCTAGAAGATAGAACTATGGTTATTCTAGTGAACTAGGGAGCTGCCTATCCAGAGCTGCTGAGATGCTGGGTATCAGACCTGCATTGCCTGGGATGCTATGCTCAGAACTTAGCATTTACTCGATTTCGAGACTATTTTCGGAGATAGTGTATCAAAACTCTGTCAAATTTCCTTCTGGAAGATAGAACTGTAGTTATTCTAGAGCACTACGGAGCTAGCTATCCAGAACTGCTGAGATGCTGGATATCAGACCTGCATTAGCTGGGATGCTAAGCTCACAACTTAGCATTTAGACGATTTCGAGACTTCGATACTATGTCCGGACATAGTCTATCAAAACTCTGTCAAATTTCCTTCTAGAATAGATGAACTATGGTTATTCTAGTGCTCTAAGGAGCTGGCTATCCAGAACTGCTGAGATGCTGGGGTGTTTGACCTACATTGGCTGGGATGCCAAGCTCAGAAACTTAGCAATTCCTCGATTTCGATACTTTTTTCGGAATTTTGAAATACTATCTTTCAAAACTTGCCAAATTTCGTTCTAGAAGATAGAACTGCATGTATTCTAATTCACTAGGGTGCTTGCTATCCAGAACTGCTGAGATGCTAGGTATCTAGCCCCGCATTGGCTGGAGATGCTAAGCTCCGAACTTAGCTATTTCTCGATTTCGAGACTATTTCAAACATAATCCTCTAAAACTCTGCCAAATTTCGTTCTAGAAGATAGAACTATGGGTTATTCTAGTGCACTATGGAGCTGCCTATCCAGAACTGCTGAGATGCTGGGTATCAGACCTGCATTGGATGGGATGCTATGCTCAGAACTTAGCATTTACTCGATTTCGAGACTATTTTCGGAGATAGTGTATCAAAACTCTGTCAAATTTCATTCTAGAAGATAGAACTGTAGTTATTCTAGAGCACTACGGAGCTAGCTATCCAGAACTGCTGAGATGCTGGGTATCAGACCTGCATTAGCTGGGATGCTAAGCTCACAACATAGTATTAGACGATTTCGAGACTTCGATACTATGTCCGGACATAGTCTATCAAAACTCTGTCAAATTTCCTTCTAGAAGATAGAACTGTGGTTATTCTAGTGCTCTAGGGAGCTGGCTATCCAGAACTGCTGAGATGCTGGGTGCTTGACCTGCATTGGCTGGGATGCCAAGCTCAGAACTTAGCAATTCCTCGATTTCGATACGTTTTTGTAGTTTTGAAAGACTATCTTTCAAAACTTTGCCAAATTTCGTTCTAGAAGATAGAACTGCATGTTATCTAATGTACTAGGGTGCTTGCTATCCAGAACTGCTGAAATGCTAGGTATCTAGCCCGCATTGGCTGGGATGCTAAGCTCCGAACTTAGCTATTTCTCGATTTCGAGACTATTTCAAACATAATCCTCCAAAACTCTGCCAAATTTTCTTTCTAGAAGATAGAACTGTGATTATTCTAGTGCACTAGGGAGCTGCCTATCCAGAACTGCTGAGATGCTGGGTATCAGACCTGCATTGGCTGGGATGCTACGCTCAGAACTTAGCATTTACTCGATTACGAGACTATTTTCAGAGATAGTCTATCAAAACTGTGTCAAATTTCCTTCTAGAAGATAGAACTGTGGTTATTCTAGTGCTCTAGGGAGGTGGCTATCCAGAACTGCTGAGATGCTGGGTGTTTGACCTGCATTGGCTGGGATGCCAAGCTCAGAACTTAGCAATTCCTCGATTTCGATACTTTTTTCGGAGTTTTGAAAGACTTCTTTCAAAACTTTGCCAAATTTCGTTCTAGAAGATAGAACTGCATATATTCTAATGCACTAGGGTGCTTGCTATCCAGAACTACTGAGATGCTAGGTATCTAGCCCGCATTGGCTGGGATGCTAAGCTCCGAACTTAGCTATTTATCGATTTCGAGACTATTTCAAATATAATTTCCAAAACTCTGCCAAATTTCGTTCTAGAAGATATAACTGTCATTATTCTTGTGCACTAGGGACCTGACTATACAGAACTGCTGAGATGCTGGGTACCAGACCTGCATTGGCTGGGATGCTAAGCTCAGAACTTAACATTTACTCGATTTCGATACTATTTTCGGAGATAGTCCATCAAAATTCTGTCAAATTTCCTTTTAGAAGATAGAACTGTGGTTATTCTAGTGAACTAGAAAGCTGCCTATCCAGAAATGCTGAGATGCTGGGTATCATACCTGCATTGGATGGGATGCTACGCTCAGAACTTAGCATTTACTCGATTTCGAGACTATTTTCGGAGATAGTCTATCAAAACTGTGTCAAATTTCCTTCTAGAAGATAGAACTGTGGTTATTCTAGTGCTCTAGGGAGCTGGCTATCCAGAAATGCTGAGATGCTGGGTATTAGACCTGCATTGGCTGGGATGCCAAGCTCAGAACTTAGCAATTCCTCGATTTCGATACTTTTTTGGAGTTTTGAAAGACTATCTTTCAAAACTTTGCCAAATTTCGTTCTAGAAGATAGAACTGCATGTATTTTAATGCACTTGGGTGCTTACTATACAGAACTGCTGAGATGCTAGGTATCTAGCTCGCATTGGCTGGGATGCTAAACTCCGAACTTAGCTATTTCTCAATTTCGAGACTATTTCAAACATAATCCTCCAAAACTCTGCCAAATTTCGTTCTAGAAGATAGAACTGTGATTATTCTAGTGCACTAGGAAGCTGCCTATCCAGAATTGCTGAGATGCTGGGTATGAGACCTGCATTGGCTGGGATGCTACGCTCAGAACTTAGCATTTACTCGATTACGAGACTATTTTCAGAGATAGTCTATCAAAACTCTGTCAAATTTCCTTCTAGAAGATAGAACTGTGGTTATTCTAGTGCTCTAGAAAGCTGGCTATCCAGAACTGCTGAGATGCTGGGTATCAGACCTGCATTGGCTGGGATGCTACGCTCAGAACTTAGCATTTACTCGATTTCGAGACTATTTTCGGAGATAGTGTATCAAAACTCTGTCAAATTTCCTTCTAGAAGATAGAACTGTAGTTATTCTAGAGCACTATGGAGCTAGCTATCCAGAACTGCTGAGATGCTGGGTATCAGACCTGCATTGGCTGGGATGCCAAGCTCAGAACTAAGCAATTCCTCGATTTCGATACTTTTTTCGGAATTTTGAAATACTATCTTTCAAAACTTTGCTTAATTTCGTTCTAGAAGATAGAACTGCATGTATTCTAATGTACTAGGGTGCTTGCTATCCAGAACTGCTGAGATGCTAGGTATCTAGCCCGCATTGGCTGGGATGCTAAGCTCCGAACTTAGCTATTTCTCGATTTCGAGACTATTTCAAACATAATCCTCCAAAACTCTGCCAAATTTCGTTCTAGAAGATAGAACTATGGTTATTCTAGTGAACTAGGGAGCTGCCTATCCAGAGCTGCTGAGATGCTGGGTATCAGACCTGCATTGCCTGGGATGCTATGCTCAGAACTTAGCATTTACTCGATTTCGAGACTATTTTCGGAGATAGTGTATCAAAACTCTGTCAAATTTCCTTCTGGAAGATAGAACTGTAGTTATCCTAGAGCACTACGGAGCTAGCTATCCAGAACTGCTGAGATGCTGGATATCAGACCTGCATTAGCTGGGATGCTAAGCTCACAACTTAGCATTTAGACGATTTCGAGACTTCGATACTATGTCCGGACATAGTCTATCAAAACTCTGTCAAATTTCCTTCTAGAAGATAGAACTATGGTTATTCTAGTGCTCTAAGGAGCTGGCTATCCAGAACTGCTGAGATGCTGGGTGTTTGACCTACATTGGCTGGGATGCCAAGCTCAGAACTTAGCAATTCCTCGATTTCGATACTTTTTTCGGAATTTTGAAATACTATCTTTCAAAACTTTGCCAAATTTCGTTCTAGAAGATAGAACTGCATGTATTCTAATTCACTAGGGTGCTTGCTATCCAGAACTGCTGAGATGCTAGGTATCTAGCCCGCATTGGCTGGGATGCTAAGCTCCGAACTTAGCTATTTCTCGATTTCGAGACTATTTCAAACATAATCCTCTAAAACTCTGCCAAATTTCGTTCTAGAAGATAGAACTATGGTTATTCTAGTGCACTATGGAGCTGCCTATCCAGAACTGCTGAGATGCTGGGTATCAGACCTGCATTGGCTGGGATGCTATGCTCAGAACTTAGCATTTACTCGATTTCGAGACTATTTTCGGAGATAGTGTATCAAAACTCTGTCAAATTTCATTCTAGAAGATAGAACTGTAGTTATTCTAGAGCACTACGGAGCTAGCTATCCAGAACTGCTGAGATGCTGGGTATCAGACCTGCATTAGCTGGGATGCTAAGCTCACAACTTAGTATTTAGACGATTTCGAGACTTCGATACTATGTCCGGACATAGTCTATCAAAACTCTGTCAAATTTCCTTCTAGAAGATAGAACTGTGGTTATTCTAGTGCTCTAGGGAGCTGGCTATCCAGAACTGCTGAGATGCTGGGTGCTTGACCTGCATTGGCTGGGATGCCAAGCTCAGAACTTAGCAATTCCTCGATTTCGATACGTTTTTGTAGTTTTGAAAGACTATCTTTCAAAACTTTGCCAAATTTCGTTCTAGAAGATAGAACTGCATGTTATCTAATGTACTAGGGTGCTTGCTATCCAGAACTGCTGAAATGCTAGGTATCTAGCCCGCATTGGCTGGGATGCTAAGCTCCGAACTTAGCTATTTCTCGATTTCGAGACTATTTCAAACATAATCCTCCAAAACTCTGCCAAATTTTCTTTCTAGAAGATAGAACTGTGATTATTCTAGTGCACTAGGGAGCTGCCTATCCAGAACTGCTGAGATGCTGGGTATCAGACCTGCATTGGCTGGGATGCTACGCTCAGAACTTAGCATTTACTCGATTACGAGACTATTTTCAGAGATAGTCTATCAAAACTGTGTCAAATTTCCTTCTAGAAGATAGAACTGTGGTTATTCTAGTGCTCTAGGGAGGTGGCTATCCAGAACTGCTGAGATGCTGGGTGTTTGACCTGCATTGGCTGGGATGCCAAGCTCAGAACTTAGCAATTCCTCGATTTCGATACTTTTTTCGGAGTTTTGAAAGACTATCTTTCAAAACTTTGCCAAATTTCGTTCTAGAAGATAGAACTGCATATATTCTAATGCACTAGGGTGCTTGCTATCCAGAACTACTGAGATGCTAGGTATCTAGCCCGCATTGGCTGGGATGCTAAGCTCCGAACTGAGCTATTTATCGATTTCGAGACTATTTCAAATATAATTTCCCAAAACTCTGCCAAATTTCGTTCTAGAAGATATAACTGTCATTATTCTTGTGCACTAGGGACCTGACTATACAGAACTGCTGAGATGCTGGGTACCAGACCTGCATTGGCTGGGATGCTAAGCTCAGAACTTAACATTTACTCGATTTCGATACTATTTTCGGAGATAGTCCATCAAAATTCTGTCAAATTTCCTTTTAGAAGATAGAACTGTGGTTATTCTAGTGAACTAGAAAGCTGCCTATCCAGAAATGCTGAGATGCTGGGTATCATACCTGCATTGGATGGGATGCTACGCTCAGAACTTAGCATTTACTCGATTTCGAGACTATTTTCGGAGATAGTCTATCAAAACTGTGTCAAATTTCCTTCTAGAAGATAGAACTGTGGTTATTCTAGTGCTCTAGGGAGCTGGCTTTCCAGAAATGCTGAGATGCTGGGTATTAGACCTGCATTGGCTGGGATGCCAAGCTCAGAACTTAGCAATTCCTCGATTTCGATACTTTTTTGGAGTTTTGAAAGACTATCTTTCAAAACTTTGCCAAATTTCGTTCTAGAAGATAGAACTGCATGTATTTTAATGCACTTGGGTGCTTACTATACAGAACTGCTGAGATGCTAGGTATCTAGCTCGCATTGGCTGGGATGCTAAACTCCGAACTTAGCTATTTCTCAATTTCGAGACTATTTCAAACATAATCCTCCAAAACTCTGCCAAATTTCGTTCTAGAAGATAGAACTGTGATTATTCTAGTGCACTAGGAAGCTGCCTATCCAGAATTGCTGAGATGCTGGGTATGAGACCTGCATTGGCTGGGATGCTACGCTCAGAACTTAGCATTTACTCGATTACGAGACTATTTTCAGAGATAGTCTATCAAAACTCTGTCAAATTTCCTTCTAGAAGATAGAACTGTGGTTATTCTAGTGCTCTAGAAAGCTGGCTATCCAGAACTGCTGAGATGCTGGGTATCAGACCTGCATTGGCTGGGATGCTACGCTCAGAACTTAGCATTTACTCGATTTCGAGACTATTTTCGGAGATAGTGTATCAAAACTCTGTCAAATTTCCTTCTAGAAGATAGAACTGTAGTTATTCTAGAGCACTATGGAGCTAGCTATCCAGAACTGCTGAGATGCTGGGTATCAGACCTGCATTGGCTGGGATGCCAAGCTCAGAACTAAGCAATTCCTCGATTTCGATACTTTTTTCGGAATTTTGAAATACTATCTTTCAAAACTTTGCTTAATTTCGTTCTAGAAGATAGAACTGCATGTATTCTAATGTACTAGGGTGCTTGCTATCCAGAACTGCTGAGATGCTAGGTATCTAGCCCGCATTGGCTGGGATGCTAAGCTCCGAACTTAGCTATTTCTCGATTTCGAGACTATTTTCAAACATAATCCTCCAAAACTCTGCCAAATTTCGTTCTAGAAGATAGAACTATGGTTATTCTAGTGAACTAGGGAGCTGCCTATCCAGAGCTGCTGAGATGCTGGGTATCAGACCTGCATTGCCTGGGATGCTATGCTCAGAACTTAGCATTTACTCGATTTCGAGACTTTTTTCGGAGTTTTGAAAGACTATCTTTCAAAACTTTGCCAAATTTCGTTCTAGAAGATAGAACTGCATATATTCTAATGCACTAGGGTGCTTGCTATCCAGAACTGCTGAGATGCTAGGTATCTAGCCCGCATTGGCTGGGATGCTAAGCTCCGAACTTAGCTATTTCTCGATTTCGAGACTATTTCAAACATAATCCTCTAAAACTCTGCCAAATTTCGTTCTAGAAGATAGAACTATGGTTATTCTAGTGCACTATGGAGCTGCCTATCCAGAACTGCTGAGATGCTGGGTATCAGACCTGCATTGGCTGGGATGCTATGCTCAGAACTTAGCATTTACTCGATTTCGAGACTATTTTCGGAGATAGTGTATCAAAACTCTGTCAAATTTCATTCTAGAAGATAGAACTGTAGTTATTCTAGAGCACTACGGAGCTAGCTATCCAGAACTGCTGAGATGCTGGGTATCAGACCTGCATTAGCTGGGATGCTAAGCTCACAACTTAGTATTTAGACGATTTCGAGACTTCGATACTATGTCCGGACATAGTCTATCAAAACTCTGTCAAATTTCCTTCTAGAAGATAGAACTGTGGTTATTCTAGTGCTCTAGGGAGCTGGCTATCCAGAACTGCTGAGATGCTGGGTGCTTGACCTGCATTGGCTGGGATGCCAAGCTCAGAACTTAGCAATTCCTCGATTTCGATACGTTTTTGTAGTTTTGAAAGACTATCTTTCAAAACTTTGCCAAATTTCGTTCTAGAAGATAGAACTGCATGTTATCTAATGTACTAGGGTGCTTGCTATCCAGAACTGCTGAAATGCTAGGTATCTAGCCCGCATTGGCTGGGATGCTAAGCTCCGAACTTAGCTATTTCTCGATTTCGAGACTATTTCAAACATAATCCTCCAAAACTCTGCCAAATTTTCTTTCTAGAAGATAGAACTGTGATTATTCTAGTGCACTAGGGAGCTGCCTATCCAGAACTGCTGAGATGCTGGGTATCAGACCTGCATTGGCTGGGATGCTACGCTCAGAACTTAGCATTTACTCGATTACGAGACTATTTTCAGAGATAGTCTATCAAAACTGTGTCAAATTTCCTTCTAGAAGATAGAACTGTGGTTATTCTAGTGCTCTAGGGAGGTGGCTATCCAGAACTGCTGAGATGCTGGGTGTTTGACCTGCATTGGCTGGGATGCCAAGCTCAGAACTTAGCAATTCCTCGATTTCGATACTTTTTTCGGAGTTTTGAAAGACTATCTTTCAAAACTTTGCCAAATTTCGTTCTAGAAGATAGAACTGCATATATTCTAATGCACTAGGGTGCTTGCTATCCAGAACTACTGAGATGCTAGGTATCTAGCCCGCATTGGCTGGGATGCTAAGCTCCGAACTTAGCTATTTATCGATTTCGAGACTATTTCAAATATAATTTCCAAAACTCTGCCAAATTTCGTTCTAGAAGATATAACTGTCATTATTCTTGTGCACTAGGGACCTGACTATACAGAACTGCTGAGATGCTGGGTACCAGACCTGCATTGGCTGGGATGCTAAGCTCAGAACTTAACATTTACTCGATTTCGATACTATTTTCGGAGATAGTCCATCAAAATTCTGTCAAATTTCCTTTTAGAAGATAGAACTGTGGTTATTCTAGTGAACTAGAAAGCTGCCTATCCAGAAATGCTGAGATGCTGGGTATCATACCTGCATTGGATGGGATGCTACGCTCAGAACTTAGCATTTACTCGATTTCGAGACTATTTTCGGAGATAGTCTATCAAAACTGTGTCAAATTTCCTTCTAGAAGATAGAACTGTGGTTATTCTAGTGCTCTAGGGAGCTGGCTATCCAGAAATGCTGAGATGCTGGGTATTAGACCTGCATTGGCTGGGATGCCAAGCTCAGAACTTAGCAATTCCTCGATTTCGATACTTTTTTGGAGTTTTGAAAGACTATCTTTCAAAACTTTGCCAAATTTCGTTCTAGAAGATAGAACTGCATGTATTTTAATGCACTTGGGTGCTTGCTATACAGAACTGCTGAGATGCTAGGTATCTAGCTCGCATTGGCTGGGATGCTAAACTCCGAACTTAGCTATTTCTCGATTTCGAGACTATTTCAAACATAATCTTCCATAACTCTGCCAAATTTCCTTCTAGAAGATAGAACTGTGGTTATTTTAGTGCACTAGGGAACTGGCTATCCAGAATTGCTGAGATGCTGGGTATCAGACCTGCATTGGCTGGGATGCTACGCTCAGAACTTAGCATTTACTCGATTTCGATACTATTTTCGGACATAGTCTATCAGAACTCTGTCAAGTTTCCTTCTAGAAGATAGAACTGTGGTTATTCTAGTACTCTAGGGAGCTGGCTATCCAGAACTGCTGAGATGCTGGGTGCTTGACCTGCATTGGCTGGGATGCCAAGCTCAGAACTTAGCAATTCCTCGATTTCGATACGTTTTTGTAGTTTTGAAAGACTATCTTTCAAAACTTTGCCAAATTTCGTTCTAGAAGATAGAACTGCATGTTATCTAATGTACTAGGGTGCTTGCTATCCAGAACTGCTGAAATGCTAGGTATCTAGCCCGCATTGGCTGGGATGCTAAGCTCCGAACTTAGCTATTTCTCGATTTCGAGACTATTTCAAACATAATCCTCCATAACTCTGCCAAATTTCCTTCTAGAAGATAGAACTGTGATTATTCTAGTGCACTAGGGAGCTGCCTATCCAGAACTGCTGAGATGCTGGGTATCAGACCTGCATTGGCTGGGATGCTACGCTCAGAACTTAGCATTTACTCGATTACGAGACTATTTTCAGAGATAGTCTATCAAAACTGTGTCAAATTTCCTTCTAGAAGATAGAACTGTGGTTATTCTAGTGCTCTAGGGAGGTGGCTATCCAGAACTGCTGAGATGCTGGGTGTTTGACCTGCATTGGCTGGGATGCCAAGCTCAGAACTTAGCAATTCCTCGATTTCGATACTTTTTTCGGAGTTTTGAAAGACTATCTTTCAAAACTTTGCCAAATTTCGTTCTAGAAGATAGAACTGCATATATTCTAATGCACTAGGGTGCTTGCTATCCAGAACTACTGAGATGCTAGGTATCTAGCCCGCATTGGCTGGGATGCTAAGCTCCGAACTTAGCTATTTATCAATTTCGAGACTATTTCAAATATAATTTCCAAAACTCTGCCAAATTTCGTTCTAGAAGATATAACTGTCATTATTCTTGTGCACTAGGGACCTGACTATACAGAACTGCTGAGATGCTGGGTACCAGACCTGCATTGGCTGGGATGCTAAGCTCAGAACTTAACATTTACTCGATTTCGATACTATTTTCGGAGATAGTCTATCAAAATTCTGTCAAATTTCCTTTTAGAAGATAGAACTGTGGTTATTCTAGTGAACTAGAAAGCTGCCTATCCAGAAATGCTGAGATGCTGGGCTGGTATCATACCTGCATTGGATGGGATGCTCCGCTCAGAACTTAGCATTTACTCGATTTCGAGACTATTTTCGGAGATAGTCTATCAAAACTGTGTCAAATTTCCTTCTAGAAGATAGAACTGTGGTTATTCTAGTGCTCTAGGGAGCTGGCTATCCAGAAATGCTGAGATGCTGGGTATTAGACCTGCATTGGCTGGGATGCCAAGCTCAGAACTTAGCAATTCCTCGATTTCGATACTTTTTTGGAGTTTTGAAAGACTATCTTTCAAAACTTTGCCAAATTTCCTTCTAGAAGATAGAACTGCATGTATTTTAATGCACTTGGGTGCTTGCTATACAGAACTGCTGAGATGCTAGGTATCTAGCTCGCATTGGCTGGGATGCTAAACTCCGAACTTAGCTATTTCTCGATTTCGAGACTATTTCAAACATAATCTTCCATAACTCTGCCAAATTTCCTTCTAGAAGATAGAACTGTGGTTATTTTAGTGCACTAGGGAACTGGCTATCCAGAATTGCTGAGATGCTGGGTATCAGACCTGCATTGGCTGGGATGCTACGCTCAGAACTTAGCATTTACTCGATTTCGATACTATTTTCGGACATAGTCTATCAGAACTCTGTCAAGTTTCCTTCTAGAAGATAGAACTGTGGTTATTCTAGTACTCTAGGGAGCTGGCTATCCAGAACTGCTGAAATGCTGGGTGTCTGACCTGCATTGGCTGGGATGCCAGCTCCGAACTTAGCAGTTACTCGATTTCTAGACTATTGTCGTACATAGTCTGTCAAAACTCTGTCAAATTTCATTCTAGAAGTTAGAACTTTGGTTATTCTAGTGCTCTAGGGAGCTGGCTATCCAGAACTTCTGAGATGCTGGGTTTCTGACCTGCATTGGCTGGGATGCCAAGCTCAGAACTTAGCAATTCCTCGATTTCGATACTTTTTTGTAGTTTTGAAAGACTATCTTTCAAAACTTTGCCAAATTTTGTTCTAGAAGATAGAACTGCATGTATTCTAATGTACTAGGGTGCTTGCTATCCAGAACTGCTGAGATGCTAGGTATCTAGCCCGCATTGTCTGGGATGCTAAGCTCCGAACTTAGCTATTTCTCAATTTCGAGACTATTTCAAACATAATCCTCCAAAACTCTGCCAAATTTCGTTCTAGAAGATAGAACTGTGATTATTCTAGTGCACTAGGAAGCTGCCTATCCAGAATTGCTGAGATGCTGGGTATGAGACCTGCATTGGCTGGGATGCTACGCTCAGAACTTAGCATTTACTCGATTACGAGACTATTTTCAGAGATAGTCTATCAAAACTCTGTCAAATTTCCTTCTAGAAGATAGAACTGTGGTTATTCTAGAGCACTACGGAGCTAGCTATCCAGAACTGCTGAGATGCTGGGTATCAGACCTGCATTGGCTGGGATGCCAAGCTCAGAACTTAGCAATTCCTCGATTTCGATACTTTTTTGTAGTTTTGAAAGACTATCTTTCAAAACTTTGCCAAATTTTGTTCTAGAAGATAGAACTGCATGTATTCTAATGTACTAGGGTGCTTGCTATCCAGAACTGCTGAGATGCTAGGTATCTAGCCCGCATTGGCTGGGATGCTAAGCTCCGAACTTAGCTATTTCTCAATTTCGAGACTATTTCAAACATAATCCTCCAAAACTCTGCCAAATTTCGTTCTAGAAGATAGAACTGTGATTATTCTAGTGCACTAGGAAGCTGCCTATCCAGAATTGCTGAGATGCTGGGTATGAGACCTGCATTGGCTGGGATGCTACGCTCAGAACTTAGCATTTACTCGATTACGAGACTATTTTCAGAGATAGTCTATCAAAACTCTGTCAAATTTCCTTCTAGAAGATAGAACTGTGGTTATTCTAGTGCTCTAGAAAGCTGGCTATCCAGAACTGCTGAGATGCTGGGTATCAGACCTGCATTGGCTGGGATGCTACGCTCAGAACTTAGCATTTACTCGATTTCGAGACTATTTTCGGAGATAGTGTATCAAAACTCTGTCAAATTTCCTTCTAGAAGATAGAACTGTAGTTATTCTAGAGCACTACGGAGCTAGCTATCCAGAACTGCTGAGATGCTGGGTATCAGACCTGCATTGGCTGGGATGCCAAGCTCAGAACTTAGCAATTCCTCGATTTCGATACTTTTTTCGGAATTTTGAAATACTATCTTTCAAAACTTTGCCAAATTTCGTTCTAGAAGATAGAACTGCATGTATTCTAATGTACTAGGGTGCTTGCTATCCAGAACTGCTGAGATGCTAGGTATCTAGCCCGCATTGGCTGGGATGCTAAGCTCCGAACTTAGCTATTTCTCGATTTCGAGACTATTTCAAACATAATCCTCCAAAACTCTGCCAAATTTCGTTCTAGAAGATAGAGCTATGGTTATTCTAATGAACTAGGGAGCTGCCTATCCAGAACTGCTGAGATGCTGGGTATCAGACCTGCATTGCCTGGGATGCTATGCTCAGAACTTAGCATTTACTCGATTTCGAGACTATTTTCGGACATAGTGTTTCAAAACTCTCTCAAATTTCCTTCTAGAAGATAGAACTGTAGTTATTCTAGAGCACTACTGAGCTAGCTATCCAGAACTGCTGAGATGCTGGGTATCAGACCTGCATTAGCTGGGATGCTAAGCTCACAACTTAGCATTTAGACGATTTCGAGACTTCGATACTATGTCCGGACATAGTCTATCAAAACTCTGTCAAATTTCCTTCTAGAAGATAGAACTATGATTATTCTAGTGCTCTAGGGAGCTGGCTATCCAGAACTGCTGAGATGCTGGGTGTTTGACCTACATTAGCTGGGATGCCAAGCTCAGAACTTAGCAATTCCTCGATTTCGATACTTTTTTCGGAATTTTGAAATACTATCTTTCAAAAGTTTGCCAAATTTCTTTCTAGAAGATAGACATGCATGTATTCTAATTCACTAGGGTGCTTGCTATCCAGAACTGCTGAGATGCTAGGTATCTAGCCCGCATTGGCTGGGATGCTAAGCTCCGAACTTAGCTATTTCTCGATTTCGAGACTATTTCAAACATAATCCTCCAAAACTCTGCCAAATTTCGTTCTAGAAGATAGAACTATGGTTATTCTAGTGCACTAGGGAGCTGCCTATCCAGAACTGCTGAGATGCTGGGTATCAGACCTGCATTGGCTGGGATGCTATGCTCAGAACTTAGCATTTACTCGATTTCGAGACTATTTTCGGAGATAGTGTATCAAAACTCTGTCAAATTTCCTTCTAGAAGATAGAACTGTAGTTATTCTAGAGCACTACGGAGCTAGCTATCCAGAACTGCTGAGATGCTGGGTATCAGACCTGCATTGGCTGGGATGCTACGCTGAGAACTTAGCATTTACTCGATTTTGAGACTATTTTCGGAGATATTCTATCAAAACTCTGTCAAATTTTCTTCTAGAAGATAGAACTGTGGTTATTCTAGTGCACGTGGGAGCTGGCTATCCAGAACTGCTAAGATGCTGGTTGTCCAAACTGGGATTTTTGCTCAAACTTAGCATTAATCAGAATTTACCTAGAATTATTTTTCATGTTCGTGTCCCATACATATATGAAAAAATTTTTTTTACAGTTTTGACTAGAACTCATTATATATCGTCTAGAAATGTTAGTATCTTTCATTTAAATGCTATTTCGAGGCTGTGGAGTGGGTAATGGCTGGGATGCTGGAGTGTAAATATGTGAAGTTAGCATCTCATTTTAAAATTTCATTTTTTTCGCGAAAATGAGTAGAACTATTTAAAAAAACCATCTAGAACTGTAGAACTATTAGGGATGCTACTAGAACTCTCATAAAAGTTTGAGATGCTAGCACTTGATATGCTAGGTTCACACACACCAACACAGCTACTTGCTACGTTCATTTGGTTAGAGTTAGTATTGTGTCGGATGTCGGGCGGGCGTGTCTCGTGTCTTCTTTGTTTAAAACATACTTAAGTTAAATAATAAGTTTAGGATATATTGTGGGCCATGGACATATTAACCCGCGACCTACTGTGTAGTTGGGGTCTACAGGAATATATTGTTCTGCAACTTCGAGCTAGCTGTTGTTATTCTAGTGATAATGACATCAAAGGTAAATCTAAACTGTTTGCAATTCCAACCTCCCTAGCACAGGTGCGCCGCGAGAGCATGTTGCGCGCGTAATAACTACTAGTCTCTTTCTGACTGTATGAATAAGAAAGGAATGGGTAGAATATCTCGACAGGCTTTTATAGTGCCTCTTTAGTACAGAGATATACTACCAAATGCTTTTTTATTCATACAGACAGAAATAGAGACGGGTAGCTACCACGCGCGCGACATGCTCTCGCGGCGCCCGTTTGCTAGGGGCGGAGGAATTGCAAACAGTTTAGTTTTTGCCTGTGACGTCATTATCTCTAGAATAACAACAGCTAGCTTGGAATCGCAGTACAGTTTAGTAAAACCTATGACGTCATCGTCTCCGATATTGCTAAAGCACGCTTAGAATTACAAAACGGTTAGTTTTCACCCATGACGTCATCACCTCCGATATTGCTAAAGCACCTCTCGGAATAACAAAACCAAATTTCTGAAATTACTCTAGCATACTTCAAATTACAAATATAGAAGTTGTATTTCCTACTAAATGGAAATTGCAAAAGTCAATTTGTTCCTATTAGTTGACTCTCCTTGTCCCCGGATTAAGTTTTATTTTTGTAATTCTAAGTGTGTTTTTGTTAGTTTT